>NC_059302.1:1425924-1430924 GCF_017591435.1 Portunus trituberculatus
TTAATACGTAATTACACATACACACACACACACACACACACTCTCTCTCTCTCTCTCTCTCTCTCTCTCTCTCTCTCTCTCTCTCTCTCTCTCTCTCTCTCTCTCTCTCTCTCTCTCTCTCTCTCTCTCTCTCTCTCTCTCTCTCTCTCTCTTTTCAACACTCATACCAACGCCTCCATAACCTTATCCAAGTATCATTATTTTACAAACTCTCTTGATGGTTCAGTGGATTTAATTTTTAAGAGTTCTCATGACACATTTAGTGGCTTCAAATACCAATCAGAGTAGTTCAAGGCAAAGGCAAATTTCCTCTGCTATTCATATGTAATTAGGCATTCATTTGGCTAGTTCTCTATTTTTTTTTCATATTTTTTTCTCTCAGGTATTTTTAAAGGAGTGTGTTTGAGTTGCTTTTTTGTTGATGTTGTTCATGGTTTTCATTATGTTCTGTTCACGAGCGTTTGACGTACAAGCCCCTCATTAACTCTTTCAGTATACTGGACCGTATTTCTACCTTCAATTTTGGGCATGATTAGACGGGTTTTATTTATATTAGCAGGGTTTATGGAGATCAGAAGAATTATGGCTAGAGTCTTCACTATTTTAATCCCTCCCCACATAAGTTTCTGAAGCTTTGTAAAATCACCAAATAGTAAGCAGAATGAATATGAAAACGCTTTATGCTACTGAAGGGGTTAAAAGCTGTTCTTGGCCTGGTGGTGTGGTGGTGGTGTCTTGAGTTGTGGCGGAAGGTTTCACATTGTTTTGGTGACTCGATAAAGACTGCCGGACACATGGCTTTCCTAGACTGTCTTCTGCCCTTAACGTGTTACTAATCCCACGAGTCACTAACCCAGGACGAAAGCTCTCTCTCTCTCTCTCTCTCTCTCTCTCTCTCTCTCTCTCTCTCTCTCTCTCTCTCTCTCTCTCTCTCTCTCTCTCTCTCTCTCTCTCTCTCTCTCTCTCTCTCTCTCTCTCTCTCTCTCTCTCTCTCTCTCTCTCTCTCTCTGTGTCGTCGTGCCCGGCTAACTCTCAGGGTGAAGTTCTTTGATGTGTCTCAAACTGAAACTTCAACACCAAATAGTTCGTCTCGGCCTCGTGCCCCGATGCACTGTCACGTCTGGCGTCACTTCCAAAACCCGTCCGTCTCCGTGCGCCGCCTTCCTGTGTCCACACTCACCACATATTCTTTTCTTGTCTACCTGCAAAAAAATCTCGTTGAACTCTTAAGAAACTGTAGTGTTGTTGTTGTTGTTGTTGTTGTTGTTGTTGTTGTTGTTGTTGTTCTATTTAGCTATTTTCTTATTAGTTTTCATAAGATAGTGTAAATTTGTCGTGTAGCTTATATGATATTCTGTCTGCTGGTACACACACACGCACACGCACACACACACACACACACACACACACACACACACACACACACACACACACACACACACACACACACACACACACACACACACACACACACACACCCGGTAGCTCAGTGGTTAGAACGCTGGCTTCACAAGCCAGAGGACCGGGGTTCGATCCCCCGGCCGGGTGGAGATATTTGGGTGTGTCTCCTTTCACGTGGAGCCCCTGTTCACCTAGCAGTGAGTATGTACGGGATGTAAATCGAGGAGTTGTGACCTTGTTGTCCCGGTGTGTGGTGTGTGCCTGGTCTCAGGCCTATCCGAAGATCAGACACACACACACACACACACACACACACACACACACACACACACACACACACACACACACACACACACACACACACACACACACACACACACACACACACACACACACACACACATCTCCTCCTTCTCGTCCTCCTCCAACATTTTTCCTCCACCTTCTGCGTGTTCTGTACAAAGAGCGCCATTTGGTTTAGCCTTTTCCTATTACAATTTGATATGACTTTAATATTGTTCATTAAATTTCGATTCCGCAGTTCCTTTCTTTTCCCGTGTAAGAGTTTATTGTTTAGCAGCTAACAGCGGTGACCTAATGTAACTTTAGTTGTGTGCCTCATTGGACTAATCGATCAATATGTCAGTCAAGCACTCAATCACTCAATCATTCAATCATTTAATCACTCAATCACTCAATCACTCAATCACTCAGTCATCCAATCACCCAACCACTCGATCAATCCGTCACGTTGTCAGTTTATTCATGTGTCAAGTTTTTTTTTCTTATATTTGTTTGTCTTATTTTTTTTCGGTCCTTCCCCACCTGTTGCCGTGACCTCTGCTTTACCTTTTTGTTTCTGTCGTTTCTTCGTACCCTGGGGAACTATTGCGTGTTTATTTATCTATTCATTCTTTTTTTTATATATATATGTCACTGAATGGTTGCGTTTAACTGATGAATTGAGCATTGTATTTTTTTATTTTTTACAATGGATACATTTCTAGTTATTAATCACATAGAAATATTTTGCTCGTCTAAAAATTGAATAAAAAATGCATCTCTCTCTCTCTCTCTCTCTCTCTCTCTCTCTCTCTCTCTCTCTCTCTCTCTCTCTCTCTCTCTCTCTCTCTCTCTCTCTTTCTTTCTTTCTTTCTTTCTTTCTTTCTTTCTTTCTTTCTTTCTCTCTCTCTCTCTCTCTTTCTTTCTTTCTTTCTTTCTTTCTTTCTTTCTTTCTTTCTTTCTTTCTTTCTTTCTTTCTTTCTTTCTTTCTTTCTTTCTTTCTTTCTTTCTTTCTTTCTTTCTCTCTCTCTCTCTCTCTCTCTCTCTCTCTCTCTCTCTCTCTCTCTCTCTCTCTCTCTCTCTCTCTCTCTCTCTCTCTCTCTCTCTCTCTCTCTCTCTCTCTCTCTCTCTCTCTCTCTCTCTCTCTCTCTCTCTCTCTCTCTCTCTCGCTTAATCTTTGGAAGCTGCAGTTAATTCATTATACATACGGCACAGAAATTATTATACTTATGAGTTTCCTACACTTGATACGCCGCGGCAAGGCTCTTACTTGTGAACCCAGAGGCTGCGAGGGGCGGAGGACAAAGGAAGGCGAACACGTGATGGGGAAACGCGGGATCTTATTCGTAAAAGTATCCTGTGTGCAGCTGAAGAATTTGTAACACGATCAAGTCAGAGTGTTGATCGGGTTCTAATGGATGTTGTTTGGATTTTCAAGCGTGATTGATTTGCAATTCCAGTGGTAGTTAACTGATTTTGCATGATAAGTGGAAGGAAACACTCTCGGGAAGCGCACTGATCATCTCTCCGGCCTTTGAAGATTATCCTCATGAAAGAACAAGGGCTTTAAGATTATCCTGATTGCCTACACACAGCTAGAATTTTCTTGCTTAATTTCAATCTGTTACATATTAGTCCGATAAAGAGTGAAATTATAAGGGGAGTATTACATGTCCAGTGGGTCGTTATGAGAGAACAAAGTGGCTGAAAATACCGTCTGTCTTACATCCGATCACAGACACTCACGGCTCGAGTCTCCTCACACAGTTTTGGCCTGAAGTGACATGCAGATTTCAGAATAGTAAGCCCGATTGTGAGTAAAATTGAAATGTTGATATTATGATGTTCCATGAATGCCTGAAAAATAGATGAAAGAATAGGGTGACTATGAATACTGTCTTTGATTACAATTACACTTAATTTGGCTCAGCTCCAGTTATACAAGTGACATAGTGGATTTGATGATGATTAGTTTGATAATACATGTAGTGAACGGAATTTAAAAAGAATGTTCCATGAATGTTGTTTGAACCAGTGGCATTGCTTCCAGCCCGAGGTGTGCCATAATGTTGCTTTGCCTGTTCACAGTTCACAGAGAGACATTTTGTTTGAATAAAAATTTGAAGTTAATTTCCTTTTGTGTAAGTTTAAATGTAAAAATAATTGAAAATGTTCGGATGTTTGAGACTTCCGCGTGTACATCAAAGGTCTCTCTCTCTCTCTCTCTCTCTCTCTCTCTCTCTCTCTCTCTCTCTCTCTCTCTCTCTCTCTCTCTCTCTCTCTCTGACGTCAACCTTTTTTCACGTAGCGGGGCGGCGGAGGCCAAGGTTGCAGGCTTTGTTTGTGTATAATTTTTCCCACTTAAGCACTTATTTCCACCACTGCGTTACCAGAAAGATTCCGTGTCGAGATAGTGGACGGTCCGGATCATGATTACTACCGAGAACGTGTGTGTGTGTGTGTGTGTGTGTGTGTGTGTGTGTGTGTGTGTGACCCTATCCAAACTTGATTAGCGCGGGAATGGAAACATGCCCCAGATTTTGAGATGATTTGATTGGCGTTAACCATAACTCTATTTTTCTGTAGGACTGAGACCCTTAATTCCCACACCTATGGACAGACTCTGAGTTCCGGGCGTGGGATGGAGTAGAGACGGGTTGGAGGCGTGGAGCGGGTGTGGGTAGGACGAGGGGATAGGGGGAGAGAGGGAGGGATGAAAATGTGGAGTAGGAGAGGTAGAAAGGAGAGAATGGAGTGACTGACCTGAAGGGAATTTGTGAGATTCTGTGTGTTTGGATGGATGGGAGAATAACCATATAGAAAAATCGAATGCAAGAAACATTTTCCTACGAACATATGTAATTGTATTTCCAGTATTTATCATGAGAAAATTGGTATATATATATACATAACTACGTATATCATGTCACTCATTTTCCTCACTAATTGGGGACTTTGACTTCAAACTGAAATTAAAACCTCAGGTCATTAATGCATGGTTAAGATGTGACTTCTTGTTCCCAACATTCCTAACCTCCGAATTACCTCTTAAACTCAACATTTCATGCTCAAAATCTGATGCCTCTTCCTCCTTTTCCCGTGTGCCAACTGTAGCGGGACGTGCCCTCAGCGACCAGCAATGCCTCTGTAACACTGACACATACCCACAATAAACGAATAAGAGAAAGCATATTCTTGGCTTAGTCTTTGAAACCCATTTGATTTACTTCCATTAGGTAAGATATAGTTGAAGATAGCATGTTATTATTGCAGCAAGTAAGTCATATGGCGCAAGGTAAGCTGAGTGAAAAGAGGAA
>NC_059302.1:1435924-1483424 GCF_017591435.1 Portunus trituberculatus
CTGAATATATTTCTATCCCAGTTGTTCATTAATGTCACAGGAGTGCCAGACATGCCCTACAGTTATGTCTGAATCTCTCTCTCTCTCTCTCTCTCTCTCTCTCTCTCTCTCTCTCTCTCTCTCTCTCTCTCTCTCTCTCTCTCTCTCTCTCTCTCTCTCTCTCTCTCTCTCTCTCTCTCTCTCTCTCTCTCTCTCTCTCTCTCTCACACACACACACACACACACACACACACACACACACACACACACACACACACACACACACACACACACACACACACACACACTCTCTCTCTCTCTCTCTCTCTCTCTCTCTCTCTCTCTCTCTCTCTCTCTCTCTCTCTCTCTCTCTCTCTCTCTCTCTCTCTCTCTCTCTCTCTCTCTCTCTCTCTCTCTCTCTCTCTCTCTCTCTGTAGATAACAGACAGACAACACAGTTACAGATTTACAATTACTTTCACACGTACAACAAGAATGTCACCAATTCACTCGCTCTGCAGAGTCCTCCCTTATTGCAGCATCTTTTTTAAATTCCGCGCGTCACACTTCTTTAAACCCAATATATTAGTGGTATTTTCCCTCTGCTTACGTCCCTTCACGCCAGGTATGCAGGTACTCTCGTGTAAATAAAAGGGGGAAAAAAAGCGGAACGAGAAGGGTAAAAAAGCCTTGAAACTGTCGGTATCTCTTCAAACAGTTGAGTGGGAGAGGGAGGGAAAGAGAGAGAGAGGGACAGAGGGAGGGTCAGGGAAGGTTCTGGGTGACCTACCAGGCGAGGTCACTCAGAGTTTGGGACAAAGGTTTAGTTACGTCATGGTTTTGTCTTTTTTGTCTTGTTTTGTTTTGTTTTGCTGTGTTGGGCTCCCGTTTTTCGTTGCCTTTTTGGTGCTTTGGCAGTGTACCGTGAGAGAGAGAGAGAGAGAGAGAGAGAGAGAGAGAGAGAGAGAGAGAGAGAGAGAAAGCTTGCCTATTGTCCCTACTCATGTCTATGTGTGTGAATTTTTATTGTTGTGTCTGAAAGGATGAAAAGGATTATGTAATGCCGAACCGTTCTACATATTTCATTAGCTGCATTACGATCAAAGTATGGAGGCTCATTAATTCAGTTAGCATCAAGTATTAAAAGGGTCAACAGGCTGGAGTTACGTCATCTTCCGATCCCTCTTGTACACATATATAAAAAAGAAACAATATTACATCCACACATCGATCAGTCCACCCAATATTTACCTTCCCTTTTACCCAGACTGCAGAAATTACAAAGGAAGAGGCAGTGAGAAAAAATAAGCTAGAAATAAAATAAGGAAAAAAAAAGAACACAAAGAAAGAAAAGAAAGAAACGAATGTGGAAAATGTAAGGAAAGAGAGAAAGAGCAAGAAAAAGAAGAAGGAAATATGGAGGAAAGTGAAGAAGTAATGCGTAACTGCACTACGTAGATGACTGGTGAGAGGAAGGAACTGATGGAGTGAGAGAGAGTGGAGAGTGAAGAGGGAAAGAGATGTAGGGGGGAGGAAAAGAGGAGGGGGAAAAACGAATACAGGAGTGACGAGTGCTACGGTCCAGGTCATTTTCCGGACCAGCGTGGCGGGGAAATTGTTACGTTGAGAGGTGTTTGGGGGCGTGGGAGAGGCATGGGGATGTTGGGAGAAGAGAGAAAGAGAGAGGGGAAGGGGGGAAAGGGAGGAGGTGCTGCGCGATAGGCCGTGGGAAGAGATTGAGGCTCCTGGGAAAGTGCAAGAGTGGGAAGGCACGCATCTGTATGTCATGTGTGTGTGTGTGTGTGTGTGTGTGTGTGTGTGTGTGTGTGTGTGTGTGTGTGTGTGTGTGTGTGTGTGTGTGTGTTGGCTGGGAGGTTGTATGTAGGCGTGAACATAAAACGCTGGGTATTGTTGAGGCGTAAAGGTGAAGGTGAAGGTGATGTTTGTGTGTGTGTGTGTGTGTGTGTGTGTGTGTGTGTGTGTGTGTGTGTGTGTGTGTGTGTGTGTGTGTGTGTGTGTTTGCGAGTGTGTGTGTGTGTGTGTGTGTGTGTGTGTGTGTGTGTGTGTGTGTGTGTGTGTGTGTGTGTGTGTGTGTGTGTGTGTGTGTGTGTGTGTGTGTGTGTGTGTGTGTGTGTGTGTGTGTGTTCGCGAGTGTGCAAGTATATGTGTATGTTTGTGCATGAGAATGTTAGATTACGTAAAATCTTCGCTATTAATACGTAGTTCATCACATCTATTTCGTAAACACATCTTTACAGCAAGAAATAATCACATTACCAACACAATTTCATCACAATCATGGCAATTACATTTACAAGCACCAGATTTCCACTTCCTACATCATATCCACTCTCACCCAGCCACATGTCCTCCAGCCAAAGCCCTTTATGACCTTGGCTGGCGGAGTGTGGGCGGCTGCGTTAAGGTTTCAAGGAAGGTGGGATGGGAGACGGAAGACGAAGTGGGAGGAGAGATATAGAGCTGGGGGCGAATATGAGCAAGGGACATTAACTATTTTTACAGAAGAGGAGGAGGATTTAAGTAAGATGACTCCAGCTTGAGAAACGAGAGCAGTGGCTTTGCGTGTGTGCAGGGAGCGTGGGCTGACGTGGCGAAGTGGAGAGGCAGGCTGGAAGAGGGTTGATGAGGAAGGTTAATAGAGGAGCAAGGGGACAAGGAGACACGCTGACGGGGAAAACAAAAGAAGACTGGTTGATGATGTGGTAAGGAGGTAAAGTAATAAAGGCGAAGAGAAGGCCAGGGTGAATGAAGGAAAAAGTTTGAGCAAAGCAAATGTGTTGGGTTCATAACTCTTGCAAAACTTATTGGTCGGAAGAAATGAAGACGATGGCCAGACAGACAGAGAGAGAGAGAGAGAGAGAGAGAGAGAGAGAGAGAGAGAGAGAGAGAGAGAGAGAGAGAGAGAGAGAGAGAGATGGATGAGGATAATGTATGATCAATGGTTTCCTGCACTCATCTTTATCGCCACACACACACACACACACACACACACACACACACACACACACACACACACACACACACACACACACACACACACACACACACACACACGTAGTGTAGTGGTTAGCACGCTCGACTCACAATCGAGAGGGCCGGGTTCGAGTCCCGGTAAGCGGCGAGGCAAATGGGCAAGCCTCTTAATGTGTGGCCCCTGTTCACCTAGCAGTAAATAGGTACGGGATGTAACTCGAGGGGTTGTGGCCTCGCTTTCCCGGTGTGTGTGGAGTGTGTTGTGGTCTCAGTCCTCTCAGCTCAGCTCAGTCTCAGCTCTGAGCTCGCTCCGGAATGGGGAAGACTGGCTGGATGACCAGTAGACGACCGAGGTGAATTACACATACACACACACACACACACACACACACACACACACACATCATTGCGTAGTTTCTAAGATAGCTGCTAAAATTTAGTAGTAAAGGAAAAATAACTATCCGAGCCTCGATAATATATGAGGGTAATTTTGAGAATGGCGTGAAACCAAGAGGACAATTTAGAATTATTTATTTTCTTCCAGAGAGTGAAAAATACACACGCAACCCGCGACCATGACCATAAAACTGGCTGGAAAATTGGGTTGCCACTCCTCACCATATTTCCCCTTAGCATTTCTCACCAATTTTCAAGCAAGCGCTGCGGGAATAAACCACGTCTTTACCCAAAATCTTTCCAAAGCACCTCTCTCCTCCATTCTCTTCCGTGTATAGTATTGACTGGAATTCGTGTTTTGCAGAGCTGTGAGGGATTGCAGTGATTGGTGCCTGGACCTTACTAACTAATTTCCACTTCTCTATTCTTTTCTTGTGTATAGTATTGACTGGAATTTGTGTTTTGCAGAGCTGTGAAGGAATGCGATGTTTGATGCCAAGACCTTACACTGAAACACACTGCGAGACACATTAACAAATTTCCACTCCTTCATTCCCTTCCCTTGTATACGTATTGCCTGTAATTCTTGTTTTGCAGAGCTGTAAGGGAATGTGGCGATTGATGCCTGAACCTTATTCTGAAACACTGCGAGACACACTGACTAATTTTCAAAGCCTTTAGTTGACGTTACACTGATTTTCAAAGGATTCTTACTTCATTTACCGTTTCTAGTGACAGATAAACAAGCTGTCTTGATTAATAACATGAGAAACACTTATTTGAAAGGTTCTATTGGAAGTTACACAGGTTTATATGTTTTCTTTTTATCGTTTTAGTGATGGATTAACAAGATACTTAGATGATTAATAGGAGAAAAAAATGTATGGTTTAAGGAAGGGAAGCTTGAGGTATATGTATGTTCTCTCTCTCTCTCTCTCTCTCTCTCTCTCTCTCTCTCTCTCTCTCTCTCTCTCTCTGAATGTTAGGTGATGAAAACAAGAACATGGAAAAAGAACATAGAAAACAAGAGCCTTATCCTCCCAATCTGACATTTCCTTATTGCCTTACTGACTTGAAACCCGGAATCTAGCCCGCATCTCTCTCTCTCTCTCTCTCTCTCTCTCTCTCTCTCTCTCTCTCTCTCTCTCTCTCTCTGCTCATCTGACTTTCAACACCATCCTCACTACCTCCTCTTTTCCCTCCGTATTAAAATCCAACCTTTCTTTCACACCACGAACCTCCATCCACACTGCCACCCCCCACTTCCATCCTCTTTCTTCCACCTCCATCTCTACCCACTCCCAGCACTTCCTCCCTTTGTTCCTCCCTTCCCTCCTACCAGTATCCTTTACCATCCTTTCTCCTCACCACGGAATCCTAAACTCTTATCCACTTCACACTTAAAAAATTACTGCTCATCTGGCAATCCTTTTCACAATATTACATAGGAGGAGGAGGAGGAGGAGGAGGAGGAGGAGGAGGGTGTTCTTCAGTCGTGTCTAAAAATTTATAAGTGATTAGGAAGTGAAGGAAAACAAGGAGAAAAATTGTCTTGCCATTCATGGTGTGCAAGGAGAGAAGGAATGAAGAGGGAGACAAAAAGGGAGAGGAAAAGGAAAGTGTAGGGAAGAGAGAGAGAGAGAGAGAGAGAGAGAGAGAGAGAGAGAGAGAGAGAGAGAGAGAGAGAGAGAGTAACCATTCTTTAAGGGGATATCTTTATTACGTACACATCACATCACACACACACACACACACACACACACACACACACACACACACACACACACACACACACACACACACACACACACACACACACACACACACACACACACACACACACACACACCGATATATAAATCCATTTGATTCTTTAATATTTCACAAATAAATAAAAAGAAATGGCAGATTCGTCATTTTGATAGTCTATACCAAATTAAATCGTTTCTCTCTCTCTCTCTCTCTCTCTCTCTCTCTCTCTCTCTCTCTCTCTCTCTCTCTCTCTCTCTCTGATAACTTTTGAACTAGGTTGCTGTTTCGATCCTCACCAAATATCGTGTTGGTGCGCATGAAAGCCACGTACGTAAATAAGTTAAATTTATAGTTGGGTTGAGGGATCGGTATTGGTAAACAGAAACAGCTGTCTTGCATTTGTGGGACATTTAGTGCTTTAAGGCGGCAATAATGTTGTAATGGTGTTGTAGGTGTAGAAAATCATGTCTTAGATTATTTCATTGTCTATTCTGTTGTTTGGTTTATATTTTTCCAACCCTTTGATATTTGGTTGCTGATTACGTTGTTTTCTTTTTAATATGTCTACTGGATCGTTTTCCTTTCTTTTTTTTTTTTTAGTGTTTTTGGGTGAAATGTTTTTATCTATTGATATATTCTCCCATCTACTGATTTTTTTCATTTTGTTTCTGTCCTGTTCTTGTGTAAAAAAAAAAAAATCTTTAGTCAACACATTCATTTAATTAAAATTCTCGTTTCTTCGACATCATTGTTTGAAATACTGTGATTATCTTATTCATTTCCTCATATCACTGTCACGGCCACTTGCTGAACCTGGAAAACAGTCATCGTAGTCCCCTTCAGTACCGTGACGCGTTTTCATATTCATTCTGCTTACTGTTTGGTGATTTTATGCAGCTTCACAAAATTATATGGAAGATTAAGATAGTGAAGACTTTGCCTATTAATCTTCTGACCTCCATAGACCCTTCCTAATGTCAATAAAATCCTGTAATCACACCAAAAATCTCCAGGTAGAAATGTGTCCCAGTAGTGAAGGGATTAAACTTACACTCCCTCAGTTACGTAACACCATCTTCACTTCATCACCATCAGCCCGAGTCACATGTAAACACCTGGCTGCCTTCCTTACCGCGTTTAATTAACTGATTGGTCTGGTGGGTGGGAAACAAGTGTATTGGCGCAGGTATGCTTGAACCGGTTGTCTTCCCACGCCTCTCTTCTCACGTAACGCTAACCTTTTCATTAAATATTGCTCTTCCTTCGTCTGTCTCTCCGTCCTTCGCTTCCCTCTCCTCTCCTATCGTTCCTCACTTGTAGTCTTCATCCGTTTCATCTCCTTTTCTCCCTCGTCCTCTTCGTCTGTTTCCTTTTTCTTTTTCTCTTTGATTTTCATTCTTCTTTTTCGTCATTCTTTTTTTTTCAGCCGTTATATATATTTTTTCCTTCTTTGTCCTCTTTGTTTCATTTTCTCTATTCTGTCTCTATTTTTCTCTCGTTTCCCTTATCTGTAATTTTATATCATTATATTTTCTCTCTCTCTCTCTCTCTCTCTCTCTCTCTCTCTCTCTCTCTCTCTCTCTCTCTCTCTCTCTCTCTCTCTCTCTCTCTCTCTCTCTCTTTGCCTCATTTGCCTTTCACCGTGTTCTTTTTCCTCTCTCCTTCCTCCTGATTTTCTTTTTCTTTTTTATCTTGATCCTGTTCTCCATATTATTTTTTTCTTATATTCCTTCACTCCTCCTTTACCTCTTAATAATTTCTCCTTCACCATTTCCCTTTCCTTCATCTTGCCTTATTTTTCCTCTCAATCTTTTTCCCCGTTGTTTTCTTCAGGTTTTTCTAATATTTTTCTTTCGCCAATTCCATCTCGTTATTTTTTCTTCGTTCATTATTCACACTGTTTTTTCCTCTCTGTTCTCCTCCAGTCTCGCATTCTCTTATTTTCTTTTTACTTCCTCTTATCATTCTTCCCTTCACCAATTTCCTCTCATTATATTCATCTTCCATCACTTTCCATTCTTTTTTTTATCTTTCCCTCTTCTTGTTTTTTTTTTTTTTCCAGACGTTCTTTCCTCTCGTCCCATTCTCTTCCCCTATTACCCTTCTCTTTTTCCAATATTCAGCTTTCCATTCTCCTCTCCTCTCCTCCCTCCCTCTCTCTTCCCTCGCTACGGTTCAACAGTAGGTAATAGGTATAATATTTTAACCACTTTATATACCCTGGTTTTTATTAACAAATCTCGTTGTGAATTCTAATTTTCTTTTTGAGGGGTATAGGTTTGAGTGCGGGAGTGAGAGGAGAGGGAGAGGGAGAGGAGAGGAGAGAGAGTGGCCATTTTGTAGGGATAAATGGATTAGGGGGACGGAAGGGCGAGAGGTGGATGAGGGAACGGAGGGGGGTGGGGCTAGTGTGTATAGCAATGAGTTTGTATCATTTTACGTGCATTTTTTGGAGGTTCCTGCAGTGAAATTGGACGGTCGCACTGGACATCGTTTCGTCTGGGCCTGTACGTTACATCTGCCTAACCTGGCTAAGCATATTTGATTAAACCTATCATTGGACTACTCTTCCAGTTACAGTTTTCATTTCACGTTGGTCGAGGCTGAATTATTCCAAGTCTGCAGCCTCTCGTCACATGGGGTATAGCGAGCGGCTGCATACTTTCCCTCCTCCTCTTCCTCTCCTTTGTCCTCTTCCTCCTCCTCGTCCTCCTCTTCATCCGCATCCACGCTTTTGTCCTTCTCTCTCACTCATCCCTTTCTTTTTCCTCTCCGGCATCCCACTGCAAAGCAACCCAATCAAAACTCCTCACAGCCTCTCCCTCTCTGCTTCTACCCAATACTTGCGGGAAGAGAGAGAGAGAGAGAGAGAGAGAGAGAGAGAGAGAGAGAGAGAGAGACTACGACAGGGAAAAAGTTACAATTTGCAAACTCTGAATACTGATCAAAGCTCATTAGTCCCTCTCGTGTGTCGCCCCGAGCCAGAGTCACTCTCATTGTGAGGCTTACCTGTGTGGAAGGGAGGGGAGAGGGAGGGAAGGTGAGGGAGAGAGAGGCGGGGAGGTAAAAAGGGGAAAGGGGGAGATTTGGTGTATAGAGGAATGCATATTTTTTCTTACTTCCAATGAATTCCATTAACATGGTGACTTTTTCACTTACGTTGTTTTTACTCCTTAGTCATTACCACCATGCCCTTTCAAATCCCTTTCTTTTCAGCTTCTCTACCCTGCCCCCCCTTTATCTTCCAACTGTCCTCTCTCTCTCTCTCTCTCTCTCTCTCTCTCTCTCTCTCTCTCTCTCTCTCTCTCTCTCTCTCTCTCTCTCTCTCTCTCTCTCTCTCTCTCTCTCTCTCTCTCTCTCTCATTTCACTACGTATTTCTTTTATTTTTTTAATGTTTTTGTTGTTACTGTTGTTATTGTTGCAGCTGCTGTTGTCGGTATTATATTCTCTAATAAGTCATTTTGTATCATGTGAGTTGTATGTGTGTGTGTGTGTGTGTGTGTGTGTGTGTGTGTGTGTGTGTGTGTGTGTGTGTGTGTGTGTGCGTGCATGCATGTATGTGGGTGAGAGGGAGGAGGAAAGTATTTATTTTCTTTTATAATATTTGTAGTGTCACATATAAATTGAAATGTTTCCTTTGATCATCGTTCCGTACTACCTGTCCTTTCTCACAACATCCATCCTTCTCACAGCACTTGCCCCTCCACACAACACCTGCTGTTCCCCAACACAACACCTCTCATTCCCACACCACCTGTCCCTTCCCACAACACTTATCTTTCCAACACCACCTGTTCCTCCACACAACACCTTTCCTTCCACACAGCACCTCTCATTCCCGCACCATATGTCCTTCCCCACAACACTTGTTCTTCCCACACCACCTGTCCCTCCACACAACACCTTTCCTTCCATACAAGACCTGACCTTATACACAACACCCGCCCTTCCACATACCACCTGTCCTTCCACACACATGCCATTCCATACAACACCTCTCCTTCCCACACCACCTGCCCCTCCACACAACACCTGTCCCATAACAACACCTGGGCCCCCGTTGGCTTTCGGTGGCCATGATCGTGTGGCGGACTATACATTTTCTGTCCAAACACACCGTTCTCTGGAGGCTGCCGTCTGTATCAACCTGTAATTAGCTCTCCTTAATTAGTGTCTTCCAGATGAACAACTGTGTGGCGGACGTGATAATTAAGTCAGAGGCCCAGAGACCCAACGGACCGGGAACTCCGTTAAACTGAAGCTCTTGCTCTTGGGACCTAAATCCTTCTTGGAATAGCCAGGGAATAAGTTTTTTCGTTACACTTTTTTTTTTAGTCTTGTTCCTACGTAAGCATATGCATGTGGGAACTCCTTGCATCGCTTAGGGCCTTGGAATATCTTGAGGCGCCGCAGCGTGAAGGGAGCTTGGGAACACAAATGCCTTGCGGGAACTCGTGCTCATATACCTTGTCTTGGCCCTGGCAGGTCTGGAGCTGTGCATGCCTCCAGGACTGATGAACAGATACGTGTGGCTGTGTAGAAGGCGTGAACGACGATTAGCAGGAAGGTGAGTTGTATCTTCGTCGTGCTTGATGTGATGTGGAAGTGGAGCAGAGGAGGACGAGTGGGTGTTGGAGAATGCAAATTGTTGAATGTAATTATCAAAGTGATTTAGGGGAAGTAAAATTGAGTTATCTCTCTGATGGAGTCTGTAAGCGATGTATGAATACCTGGGAATAACTTCTCCCACGTTTATATTGCATATAAAATAGTGATAAAGGGAGGATAGGGTTGCCAGGTTTCTGTGAACATTTTTGAGTCTGTGTCTATATTTAGTAATACAAGAATCCTCTTCATTTCACATTGTAACACAAATGTCTTGTATTCATCTAATGGACTTCCTTTGAATTTATTGTTGCACAAGAGAGAACGTTCAGTAGTAATCAGAGCACTTACTAAGACAGAATCGTTCTTCATTGTACTTAGTTATTTTAAGGACATTTTGTATAGAAGTGATGGTTCTCCTTTGCGTTCATCATGGCTTTGAAAAAATACGATTTAATAAGAGTTCTCGCCCTTGACCAGCATATCTGAAATGTTGATGATTCCTTTGAGTATTCTTTGTACAAGTTGTTTTGTGTCAGTTTTATTTCTTCCACAATTCAAAATATCTGTAATGGAGGCGATCTACAGATAAGGAATGAAAGTACAAAGCAAATAAGGAAGATAATTCACGTAATTATTGTGTCACGGAACACTTCTGTGTTGAGTCAGACTCGTATAGAACATGTTTGGTGGTGCTCCTACACGCCAGTCTTGTTTGATCCAAAACACACAGCTGCAGGTCAGGCAGTGATGGATGTGTAAAGAGCGTGAATTTAGACACGAATTATTCCAAAACAGAATTGTTATGTTTTATCTTTTTCAAATGTTTTATTGATTATGTTTTGATATGTTTCTTTTCGCTGCTAATACAGTATTCATTTGAGTTGTCTCGCCTAACGCTTCAATATATCGACAACCAGAATATCTGTATACATATAATGCCACTTGTTTTTTGTAAATTTGTAAGTATTTGTGTCGCTTACTTGGTATTTACGTCGACAGTGCTTGAAAACTTGTGAAACTTGCCAACAAATGGAATGAACACTTAAATAACAACCCTTGGCAAATAACTTAATAGAGACCTTTCTGCGTTTGGGAATGCAATTCTTGCAGTGGTAGTCAGTCTCCAGAAGACGTGAGTGGCAGTTCCAGCTCGCCTCGGTATAATTACGTTGAAGGACTCGTCGTCCCCGACCTTATCAATTGTCAGCCGTCGGAGAAGCGTCTCTGCTTCCTACCGCTGCCGCGTCAGAAATCCAGGAATACTCAAACAGGAAGACAGACAGCAGTAATTTTCAAGTTTACGGTAAATGGAACAGTTGAGGTGCAATGGAGTGTGACGCAGCGCGGCAAGACGTGTTGCAACACGTACGTAATGTTGCGTCAGTGAAATCATTCCACATATACATTTACTGAACATGATTATATACAAAATGAAATTGTTGAATAGCGGCTAATGTTTGGCCGTCATTTTGATGGTGACACTTTCGATTGTAGTTATGCAGGAAATAGCAACAGATGGCCTGGAATAATAGTGGGAAACACAGGGTAGGATGCACACGTATTTGTTAGGATTATACGTATCCCACTCCGCCCAGTAACAGTGCGTACTATTATAGTAGATTGGCTTTGTCCTCCTGGGGATTTGAATTAGGTTCACTATACATAATGTCCCTTCAGTACAAAGCCATCGCTTTTTAATCACTGTGGGGCTTTCAGTGATCCCCTCACTGCCGCCAGTTGTGTTGTGGAAAATCGGCAAGTAAAGGTGTCATGGAAACGGAACGCTTCACACTTGACGATATGCACATCTATTATTCTCTTTCCCTGCTTGTTCTTATATATCTGTTCCTTTGTGCTCCTCTCGCTCTCCTGCATGGCTGACTGTCTGTCCACGCTTACACAGCCTCCCCTGCCTTCCCTTCTCCCATTGTATTGTATTGTATTCCTTGCCTTTGTCTTATTTCAGCAATCTTCTCGCCCCTGTGTGTGCCCCAGATTATTACCATGATTATTTTACACACACACACACACACACACACACACACACACACACACACACACACACACACACACACACACACACACACACACACACACACACACACACACTTTCACTGGAGGTATCTAAAGACACTTCCCTGCAGCCACTGATTAAAAAGGACTTAATTTTCGCGTGCCACATCACCCTTTATGTCCTTTTAATGGAGCGTTACAAGGCGAATGGAGGTAATTTTGGGTGCGTAACATACCTGTCTCGCCCCGACCCTTCACCTGACTGTAATGTCCACCTTAATGAGGCCCGCACAGGTGTGGGAGGGATTTTGGACATGTCTGTGCTAATGGTTCTCGCCTCACGCCGAGAGTTAGTACACGTTTTCAGGAGTATACGGGATTATAGTGCTGCCTCTGCTACTACACCTACTTACTATGACAACAACAACAACAACAACAACAACTTACTACTACTACTGCTGCTGCTGCCGATGTTACAGCAACAATAATTATCTACAACAACATTATCAACATTAATTCGCAATGATGTTTTCCTTCCTCTTGCTGACCTAATCCTTCGGAAGACTCATGGACCTGATGGGCTCCCTCCTATTGTTCTCCGAAACTGTGGTTCCATGCTTGCACTTTGCTTAACTAAACTCTTTCAACTAAGCAATTTTTTTTTCCTTTTCACACTTACGTTAATAATACCAAACTTAATTTCAACGTCTAATCCCCCAAGAAGTAAACAGATGACGCAAGAAAGCCACATAACGCCTGATTTCAGATCTTTCCAAAATGTATGACTGAGGCAGAACAAACTTAGTATTCTTCAGTGCCTCAGACAAGAACAATAGTATCAACAACAATAACAATATCAACAGTATCATCAATAACAACAACAACAACAACAACAACAACAACAACAACAACAACAACAATTAGCACCACCACCACCACCAGCAACAACAAAAACAACAACAATGACAACAACTAGTACAACTGCAACTACTATTATTACGAGTGAGACTGCTACTCCTACAATCTGCATGGCAGCGCGTAATTTCTGACTCAATTATAATTTAGAGTCACATTAAGGCCTCGTTTAAATCTGATTCAACGATATATCAACTTAACGATGCGTTTCTCATTCTGCGTTCAACGAGGCAAGACCTGCTTATTGCTCTCAGTCCACTCTGCACACACAGACACACACACACACACACACACACACACACACACACACACACACACACACACACACACACACACACACACACACACACACACACACACACACTCCCATCAGGCATTCCCTCTTTGAGTCACTAGCTAATGTCATTAATTAAGTGTGGGAAGAAAACAGGTGTTGTTTAATATTTAACAAGACAGATACATCGTCTCTCTGAAGGCCTGTAGCAACGCTCGCTATACTTGCACCTTCAGGAAGCGACACACTCCAGTACTCCTATTCCCTTCCATCAGCACCTCCCCTTCATTAATTAATCAGCCCCTCAGTTTCTCATCCTCGTTCCCATGGCCTAATACGGATCCATAGGTATGATTTACCATAGGGACAATACAGAGTCACTTCGCTTTAGGCTTCCTACCTTAATATGCTGCTTCAATACAAGGGTCGCGTTGATAGGAGAGCGTTGTGCCTGCGGGAACTGAATTGTTGGTGGCCGTGTAATGCTGAACAGACGGAGGGAGAGGAGCGGTAGGTGTCATAGGAACGGAGGAAAGAAAGCGATAAATAAAGTGTTATAATTTTGTCGTGAACGAGGAAAGAAGAAGCATAAATTACGAGAAAAAGAATGAGTTTAGTGCTATACCGATGTGTGAAGCAGGAATTAGATGACGCTGTAAAAGGAAAATAAAGCTAAACCATCAATAGCCCGGGAAAAAAAAAGAAAAACAGGCATAAGATGGTACTGTTACAAAAGAGCAGCTAGTGGTACAACATGCACTATTAATTAATTTAAAGGAGTGACAATGATCGATATCAGCAGTGAGGAGAGAAAGGAGGAAAAGGAAGGCACATACAGAAGACACTGGACCTGGCATTGGACAAATAAGGAAAGTGAACAAGAAGTGTCACAACATTGCAGTGCCGCCAAGTTTGAATGGACAGTTATGTGATGGACAGTAATATCGAGGAGGAAGAGGAGGCGAGGGAAGCGGGCGTTGGGTGGACGTGGCTCGGTTATGTTGACTTCAGGGAGGCGAAGTGATCGTGGCACGGTGAGGAAAGGAAGGAAGTGATGGTGGCACAGCGTAGGGAGGCCAGCTATGCGAGGCTGTAGCACAGCACACAGCAGCAGGGAGTGTTGGGCTCGGCAGTCTTCCTGTTGACTCTTGGCGACGTTTTTCATGGCTAGTATTTGCTTCAATCAAGCGCGAGTGCATGGTTGGGAAGAAGCTCCAGGTGTGTGTGTGTGTGTGTGTGTGTGTGTGTGTGTGTGTGTGTGTGTGTGTGTGTGTGTGTGTGTGTGCTTCCCTTGTATTCTTGCATTTACTTTTATTAGTTTGTATACAGAATGCCGCGTTTCCCTCATTAAGTATTCTCACACACGTGTCTGCCAGGTAGTTGTGTGCATATCAAAACACCATTAGCGTACTTAATTTATACTGTGAGTCTTTGTGAGGCGCATTAGCTGCTTTTTATGTTGTAATAATAGATATTTCCTGAAACACCACCACCAGCACCACCACCACCACTACCATCGCTCCTAGTACGCTCTGTAAAGTTTCCGAGCAGCTCCTCGCCGTTCCTCTCACGGGCGTCAATTATATTTTTGAATGTATAACCAAGCAGTGAACTAATCCCCGAGCGGGACACACAAACACGCCGCCACGCGGGACGCTGCACCGCACAGAATTAATGGAAGCATTTTTCAGTGTCTCTTTTTCCCTGATTCGCGACGCACCGCTACACAGGATTGGCTGGTTCGCGGATTCATTGCTTTCACACGAACGCTCAACTGCACCGACATGAGTATTTATTGACGGCGAAATAAAAAAAAGAACTGGATGCAACCTGTTAATTACGAGAATAAAAAGGCCACAATCAGGCAGATCCGGCAAACAAGTGGAGTAGATCTGTACCTTGTCAACAGCCGGAGCAGCAGCTGCAGCAGCAGGAGCAGCATTAGATAACCATGCAGGCTCGCTGTGTCAAAGAGAGACAAAAAACAAAACCAGCCTTTCCCTGTCTGTATTGTGAACTGATTGCCAACTATTTGTCGCATTAATACTTACGGAATCATTATTGTCTTTTGAGAGTCTCTTTTGAACCCTGAATGGAGTGTTCCATAGAATTTAGCGGAGAAAGGTGGTGGAAATAGGAATATAGATAAGGCAGAATAGAGAGCGAGAGAGAAGGAAAGGAAAGAGGATGGAAAGGAAAAAAGAGATAAAACTGCAGAAGGGGTAAAGAAAATGTGAGGAGTAGGACAAACAAACAAGGACAAAGAAACGGACGAGAGAGAGAGAGAGAGAGAGAGAGAGAGAGAGAGAGAGAGAGAGAGAGAGAGAGAGAGAGAGAGAGGATAGGGGATAAAAAAAATGGAAAGGTGGAACGGCATAGAACCACAGAAAGAGGAAAAAAGAAGTGAGAAGTAGAGAGTTAAAGAGAGGAGAGATTACATAAGGAAAGACTAGGTGAAGAAAACGAGAAATAGAAATATGCAGAAAAGATCCCAATGAAGGAGGTGGATTTTGGAAGAGGAAGAGGCAGAGGTGGCTGGGTAATGGGTAGAGGGAAGGTGATGGAAGGGTTGGAGAGAGGTTGAGATAAGTGAGCAGCGGGTGAAAGGTTACAGGGAGGTGAGGAAGGTAAAATAATGGATGTGGTTCGTGTAGATTTGCTGCTTCATTTCCTGCAAGTTAAAGCTCCATAAGGCATGAAGCATTTCCTAAACACACAGGTACTTATTATTTGACGCCAGGGGGATGAGTAGAGGAGGGGGAAGAAGGAGAAAAAGAGGAGGAAGAGGAAGTGGAGACGGAGGAGGACGAGGAGGAAGAGGAGGACGAGGATGAGGACGAGGAGGACGACGAGGACGAGGAGGATGGGGAAGAAGAATAGCAAGATAACGATAATGAAAGAAAAGACGAAGACAAAGAAGATGAAGACGAAGAAGAGGATTAAGAAGAAAAAAAACCCAGCTCGAAACATTTGCAAAACCTACATATACTTTTTATTACGATAGAGGAGGAAAAAGAAGAAATAAAAGGAAAAAAAAGAAACAAGAAGAATAGATAGAGAAGAAGGGAAACTACAAGTCATAAAACAACAAAATTATTCATCCTTCTTTCTCCTTTAATGCTATTTAATTTTCTTCCTTTGGTCACATTTTCCTCTCAACCGCTCGTGTATTTTCAAAACGACAGTAGCAGCATAAGGTTCCCCGCCTCCCACCACCATCCTCTTAAAACTTAGGACTAAACTCGGACTTTTCTTTCAGTCTCCCTTTGTAGTGCGGGAACATACAATTTCTTCCAAGTCCTCGCAGTTTCCTGACCCATATGTATTTATGTCGACGAGAGGAAATAACAGGAAATCTTGTTTTTGACGTGGTCGAAAGGACTTAAACCTCCTGCACACACACACACACACACACACACACACACACACACACACACACACACACACACACACACACACACACACACACGGCTGGACGGCTGGAAAAAGATGCAGTGACCTGTCTCTCAGTCCCTCTCTCGCTAAAACCTCCCCGCTCTACATTCATAGCCAAGGTCTAAAGAGCAGTGGCCGACTCACCTCCTGCACTCGGCGACTATGACGACCACCAGAGCAATTCCAGGCCCCGCTTCCACCTCTCGCGCTGTCCCCAAGAACACGTCGCATTTTGTGAATTTAACGAAGGCCCCAAAATCTCTCCCTGTAATTAATTCGCCTTGAAGTTGCTTGAAATTATGAGGAAAGATTGCGAGAGGAGAGCGCTGGGCCACTTAAGCGAAGTACGTAACTCAGGTGAATGTGGCGTGGTTGTGGTGGTGTCATTAGCAAGGCGACGTACGACATATCAATACCAGATTCCGTAATGATCTCTCGGAACCTTCAGCGGTGAAACACGAGGGGATCTTGGAAGGAGAGAGAGAGAGAGAGAGAGAGAGAGAGAGAGAGAGAGAGAGAGAGAGAGAGAGAGAGAGAGAGAGAGAGAGAGACAGCTAGAGGAATGAAAGAAGAAAGAGAAAGAAAGGTGGGAGTGTCAAGTTAGCAAAAGCGAGAGAGAGAGAGAGAGAGAGAGAGAGAGAGAGAGAGAGAGAGAGAGAGAGAGAGAGAGAGAGAAAATGACAGCTGGAGGAGTGAGAGAAGAAAGAAAAGGAAGGTGGGAATATCAAGTTAGCAAGAGAGAGGAACTTCTACACTCTCTCCTCTTTTCTTATTCATGGTAGTAAGTATAATTTCCTCTCCCTTTAGAGCGAGAGTGGAATGAGAGGCGCCGACATGTGCTTCACGGAGTTGTAGGAATCACTTTCTCCCGCCTCGTGTTCTCTCGCTAACTCTCATTCTGCTTTCTGCTCTCCTGTTTTTTTTCCGTCTTTTCCTAACCGTAAACCAGACAATTATTCTGGAGGAGTGCTTATGTGTATCCTGATGCTGGTAACTACTGTGTTTGTGTGTGTGTGTGTGTGTGTGTGTTCAGGGTGAGATGGTGGCGTGGCGTGTATGTGTTTGTGTGCGCGTGTGTATGAGCGTAGGTGCATCCTCCCTTCCCACAAAGCCAATATTTAATCGTATCAAGCAGCAGCGGGGCTCGTAAACAGAAGCGGTGAGTTAATTAAGCCCGCGAGGATGAGGGAAGGATAAACAGTGTCTTAGGGGGAAGACGCGCCACACTTAGGAGGGGACGAGACCTGCCCGCGAGACCTCAGGGAAGAATTCTTACACTCGAGAAGAAAAAAGAGAGAAAAAAAACGAAAAAATATCCTCGACCTCCAAGAAACAGTGAAGGCAAAGTAATGAACTGATGAGGACGTAACATTTTATCAGCTTCCTTTCATCAGCGCGGAAGAATGAGGCGAAAGAAGCGGAAAATAAAGAAAAATGATAATATTGTATACGACATTGTGGGGCGATATAGGATTACTTTCATAAATTAATAGAGTTCTTGGAAGTTCGTTTATATATATATATATATATATATATATATATATATATATATATATATATATATATATATATATATATATATATATATATATATATATGTGTGTGTGTGTGTGTGTGTATATATATATTTCTTCATCGTATTTGATATCCTCATAAAGCTGTGCATATTTTACCTTTTTTTCTATATTTTTTCTCTCTCAGGATATTTTAGCATTTTAGAAGTTAACGGCGTCATCGTGCACCACTTTCCTAGCGTGAGCACACTCATAGCACGCACGATACTTGGGCAAACCGTGGGGAGGTGAGACGAGGGGAGGTTTAAGAGAGGGGAAGCGAAGCAATGCGAGGCGAGGCGAGGCTAAAGAAGGGAGCTTGAGGCCTAGAATCTCTATTTACTAATCAAAACAAGCTCATAAAGACAAGTAATTGGGCCACGTGCCTGCCGGGAAAGCTCAGGTGTGTTAGCTGGGTGTTTTCAGACAGGTGTGTGTTGTGAAAGCCTTGCCCTGAATGGAGTCTCAACGCATGGTTTGAGTTTAATGATATCCCCGCCTCTTTTTTCTCTCTTTTTCTAAGCGTAAGTTTATACGTGCTGTCCTTCGATTACAAACATCGTCGTGTGAAATAGAATGACGTAAAGAGATGACGTTGGAGAATAATGGAGGGTGACGCTGGAAGAGAATGACGCTGCAAGATGAATCCACGTAAAGAGAAGAACTGTAAATTGTAGGATGACGTTTCAGGATGACGTTAGATTAGATAGTGTAGCTAATCACAAACAGACAAGTAATGGAGGTTAGTCTTCACTATTTCAATTCCAACATAAGTTTCTGAAGCTGTATAAACTCACCAAATAGTATAAGCAGAATGGAAACGCGCCATAGTACTAAAGAGGTTAAAACGACGAGGAAACGTTTAAGATTACAATAGTTAATGAGGTTTTATTTGATGGTAGTGTAAGTAAGTACTCTACCACATTTATGGCAAACTCTGGAACTGCCTGCCTGTGTCTGTGTTTCCAACTTCCTATGAGTTGACTTTATTCAAGAGGGAGGTTTCAAGGCATTTATCCCTCTCCTTTGGCAACTGAGTGGGCCTTTTTTTATTCATATTTTTGTTGCATTTGGCCTGTCCTCTTCTCATACTTAAAAAAAATAAAACGAAAAATGCCATCACTGTGTAAGGCATCGTGTCTCGAGTGGGAGGTATCGTGTCTTCCTTTCCTTGTGTGCAGAAGAGAATCACGCCAAGGAGAAAAGGATCGATGCGTGATTTACCAGTAAGTTTCTGATGTATACTTGGTGTTTCGCGAACCCAGAGTCAGACTCCAACCAGCAGCAAAAGTAACAACGCTAAGTTCCTGTACACTAATCCATTGTTATCTTTTATACTCTCACGCTGCTATTTGCAAGTTCTTTTTAGCTCCAGCTTTATTTTTCTCTCCTATCATAGTTCCTCAACGTTAATTAAAGATGTACAGGAAGCGTTTTTCGTTCCCAACACTGGGGTAAAGTAGAAGCCAGGCGTCCCATTCTTTCTCGCCACACGCTCCTCGTTCTCTTTAAATCGCCTGCAAGGAGAGACTGCGGCAATCTGGAGGCGTGGAATGAAAACTAAGAAAAGGGTAAATAAATCAGTCATTCCCTTTCATCTCCTCTCTTTGAAGTTTTAATTTTGCAGTAATTTTTTTCTTCAATTTTGCGCACGAGTGTTGTTAGAGGAACGTATTTTGCGTAAGATTGTGATGAAAAAAATTGGTCTCTGTTTTCTGGTATTTTCTTTATCATCCACAAGTGTTAAGTAACTCTTGTGGATTACTGTGAGGTGTAGGGCGTGAAAAAAAAAAAAGATAAAGCGTACAAAGAAAAAATAAAGACGGTGGTGGTTTGTACACTGAGACAAGAGTAAGTAAATCAGTCATATTATGGTGTATAGATTGCATACAGGAACAATTTACATTTTATTGCAACTCATTGTTTAATTAACTCATCACCCATCAAAGCAAGCACACTAACTAACAGTATGGTCAACAACAACAACAACAACAACATCAACAACAATAACAACAACATCAAAATTATATCATAAAAACAATAGCAGCAGCATCAACGACGACAAGAACAACAACAACAACAACAACAACAATAACAACAACAACGACAATAATAATAACAACATAATACCAATGCTACCACCACCATCAATAACAGCAACAACAATTCTTATTACTACTACTATTACCACCACCACCACCACCCTTATCACCACCACCACCACCACCCACTACCACTACTACTACTACTACTACTACTACTACTACTACTACTACTACTACTACTACTACTACTACTCCAACAGCACCAGTATCACCAGTAATCGCAGTGGTGTGGCCTGTACCAACAAAATTCCATCACTTCCCCCACAAGCGGCAAACGATCCAGCGAACCACTAAATCCAGATTCACTGCATCGCTGTCTTACACTAGGAACAACACGGGGCTGGCGGGTGGGGGCTGGAGAAGAACTGGGACTAGGGGTTTGGTAGACGGATCCTTTATTTCAACTCCCTCTCAAATGACCCGTAAGAATGAGTGATTCCCACCCATCCCAGCGAGTGTGGCGGGAAGATTGGGAATTTTCCGCCGAGACACTGAGGTTATAAATGTGGCAGTTTCCAGAGACCAGCTGGCGGCGACCTACGTGGCGGGAGTGTCGATCAAGGGCCCTCTTTTCACTGGCTTGCCTTTCTTTCCTCTCCTCCCGAGCCTCCTGTTTCTCCTCCCTTTTCTTATCTCCTGTCACTTCTCCCGTGTCTCCTTTCTTTCTTCCTCTCTGTTTTTACGCTTCTCCTTGTCCTTCCTGTTCTCTCTGTACACATCTTTGACCTTTTCTCCTCTCTGTTCGTACCGTTTTTCCCACTTCCTGCTTCCTTCCTTCCTTCCTCTTGTCCCATTGTCTCTTCCTGATTCCCTCCCGTCCACCGAGCTTCTTTCTTGACAGCCCTCCTCTTTCCCTCCCTCTCCTTTCCTTTCTCCGTACCCAGGACCACGGCAAACACACACACAAACGCTCTTCCACAACTGGCCACTTTTCGCCCCCGCTGCAGTGAGTCTTCAAGTTTTCTTTCCTCGCCTCCAGATGTGCTCCCTTCCGCTCCTGGACCAAGGTGGGAACTGGAAGCCGAGGAAGTAAACAAAGACAACAAAAATATGCACATTACTGGCTGGAAACGCAGATAGGATTGTGGGGAAACGTGTGTAAATGGTGACAGCTATATATGGTGGCCTGGAAGATATGAGGTGACAGTGGAATGGAAGGGGAAAAAAAGGGGGTGGGAAAATATATAGTAGTGTGGGCGTTGAATAAAGGAGGAAATCAATACGGATATCAAGGAAACTTTTTTTTGTTATTGGGAATGTTTATATGGACCGTGAAAAATGCGAAGTTTAATTGAGTTGCGGCCTACATTGCGTAAAATGGCAATATGACGATTATATAAAAAAAAAAAAATGGTAAAAAGTGTAGGGAACAAACACGTGTCTTCTCTTCAACATTCTATTTGTGTAACATTTCATCAGTCTCGTATGGAGCAATTTTCGTCATTTTGTTGAGTTGGTAAGGAAGAAAATGTTGGTACACGTTATTAACCCCTTCAGGACTGAGACACATTTTCACCTCGAGATTTGTATACGATTAGACTATTTTATTGACATTACGAAGAGTCCATGGAGGTCAGAAAATTAATGGCTAGAGTCTTCACCATTTTTAATCCCAACATAAATTTCAGAAGCTGTATAAAATCACCAAAATAGTAAGCGGACTGAAAATGGAAATGCGTTAGTATGTACTACGTGTGTTTGTGTTCCAAGGCTTAGATGTGAAAATGTTCCTTTTATACTTGTGTGGCGGGAAATAATGCAGATTGCGTGCCCTTACGAATTGGCGTGTTGTACCGTGTGTTCGATAACGAGGAGGAGTTTTGTATGAATTTAATATTACAAAAAGTACTACATAACGCATATATATTCCGTTTGTGTGTGTGTGTTCGTGTGTGTTCGTGTGTGTTCGTGTGTGTGTGTGTGTGTGTGTGTGTGTGTGTGTGTGTGTGTGTGTGTGTGTGTGTGTAAGTGTGATGCCACTCCAGCTATCATGAAATTAATTTGTATTGTTTCGTGTTATTTTTTTGTCCTAAATAAATACTCGGTCATTCATTGGCTCGTGAATAATAAATAAAACCATGCACTTAATTGAAGATTTTTTTTTTTTCAATTTTTTTAAGGATTTTTATTTTTTTCCTGTTACAAGTCATGTTTTTGGTGGCTGCGGGGAGGGAAGTGGTGGTGGTGGTAATTGTGGTAGTTATTGTTGTGGCGATGGATGTAGAGGGCAGACGTTAGACAGTGTTAGTGATAGTTGTGGTGGTGGTGGTGGTGGTGGCGGTGTTGGTGGTAGTATGTGATGTGGTGGTGGTAGTAGTGTTGTGGTGGTGGTGATGTTAGTGGTGGTATGTGATGTGGTCGTGGTAGAGGTTGTGGTGGTGGTGGTGTTGGTGGTAGTATGTGATGTGGTGGTGGTAGAGATTGTGATGATGGTGATGTTAGTGGTGGTATGTGATGTGGTCGTGGTAGAGGTTGTGGTGGTGGTGGTGTTGGTGGTAGTATGTGATGTGGTGGTGGTAGAGATTGTGATGATGGTGGTGTTAGTGGTGGTATATGATGTGGTGGTGGTAGAGGTTGTGGTGGTGGTAGTGGTGTTAGTGGTGGTATATGATGTGGTGGTGGTAGAGATTATGATGGTAGTGGTGTTAGTGGTGGTATATGATGTGGTCGTGGTAGAGATTATGATGGTGATGGTGGTGGTTATGTTGTGCAGTTTTTCATTATACCTCAGGATGAATAATGAAGACGCAACAAGTTCTTAAAGAATGAAAGAAAAGAAACGTGAAAAAAGAAAAGAAAACATAGAAGATGAACGCATAAGGAGGAGTTGGGGCTGTGATGGCGGTGGCGGTGGCTGTGGCTATGGTGGTGGCGGTGTGGTGGGATTGGCTGTTGTGATAGTGGTAGTGGTGGTGGTACAGGCCAGTAGGCGAACACACATGACAAGTCACATCACGAGAATTTCACGCACGAACTACGACACACACACACACACACACACACACACACACACACACACACACACACACACACACACACACACACACACACTGACATACACACACTGGTCGTGAATAAGCCCCGGCGTACATAGGCCAGCGTGTGGAGCGAGGCGAACACACCCACCACCAACTGTGCGCCTCGGAGTCCGTTCCTCATAAAGCCTCTCTTTCTAAAGGCCTTTGTTGTGCCGCAGATATTGTGCAATGTCAATAGAGGCGAGCACAGACTCCGCATAAAAGATGACATTAATAATTTTTGAGGAGTCTGTATGTTTGTTGAGCGCGAGGCATCGCCAATACATCTGAACGAGAGACGTGAGGAATGGGAAAATGTCTACTGGAGAAAAGGAAGGAAGAGCAGGAGGACGAGGAGGAGAAGAAGGAAGAGGAAGAGGACGATGAGGAGAAGGAAGAGGAGGTGAATGGAGGAAGAGGCCAACGACATCAAGGAGAATGTGTATAAATAGCTGAAGAAACGCAGATTTTGGAAAGAGAAAGGTGAGTGAAGAATAGGAGAGACAGGATGAGAGAAGGAAGGAAGAAGAGGAAGACAACGATAAGAATGAAACAGTTGAAGATAAATACAAATAAGATGAGAAAGAAGAAGAAGAAAAGAAAAATAACTGAATCTAAACTTGTTGAAGCAAAGAGAGAACAGAAGGGAAAAATAAGGAGAATAAAAGCAGGATATACAGAAACTTTAAGGAAAGGGACAAGTAGAAGAAGAAGGAAAGAGACAGAGAACAAAAAAAGAGTGAACGAGTGGGACAAACAAAAGAGTAACAACAGCTGGAAGAAAAAGAAAAGAATGAGGAGGACAAGTAGGACAAGAACGAGAATGAGCAGTGGGTGTAAAGAAGGAGGAAGAGAAGTAAGAAAATGAGGAAGAGGAAGTAGAACTGGAGGAGGAGGAGGAGGAGGAGGAGGAGGAAGGATGGAAGGAAGGAGGGAGGGAATCCAACTAGATGTACCCCTCCTTTACCTCCCTCCTTCCTTCCTTCCCTCCATGTCTTCCTCCCTCTCTCCTTCCCTCCCTCCTTCCCTCCCTCCCTTCGTCTGCCCCCAAAGTGCCTCCTGGAAATACTTAAAAATGTTATTTGCTTTCCATGTTGGCTGGTCCTCGCTGGGATGAACTCCAAACATGGCTGCCTGCTGTGGATTTGAATTATATCCTGTGTATCTTTCATCATGTAGTACTAACCAACGAATGAATGTAGCACGTACACACACACACACACACACACACACACACACACACACACACACACACACACACACACACACACACACACACACACACACACACACACACACACACACACGCACAAATGGTGGGTGGATGGGTAAATTCGGCATGAAAACTTAAGATCTAAAAATAAACATGACTTTGAACGTTCAAGTAATACATAAACAAAGGGAAGAGACACATACGATTGATATTTTCACCGGAATGACCTGTGTGTGTGTGTGTGTGTGTGTGTGTGTGTGTGTGTGCGTGCGTGCGTGCGTTATGTAAATTCGGTTAGGCAGTGTAATTTACATTCAGGGAGGTTTGGGTCATAACAATGGAGGGGAAGAGAGGGGACGTGAAGGAAGGGGAAAGTGAGGCGTGACGAGGGGAAGAACAATGTCAGCTATGGTAGAGAGCGAGCGAGAGAGAGAGAGAGAGAGAGAGAGAGAGAGAGAGAGAGAGAGAGAGAGAGAGAGAGAGAGAGAGAATGATTGATCGATGTGTGTGTGTGTGTGTGTGTGTGTGTGTGTGTGTGTGTGTGTGTGTGTGTGTGTGTGTGTGTGTGTGTATGTATGTGTGTGTCCGTCCATCCATCCATCCATTAATCCAGCCAGCCATCTATCTATCCATTTATCCTCCTATCACACACTATCACCTTCACAATATCCTGACTCACCTTTTCTAATCTTACCAGCTCTGAGAATCCCCTAAAAATATTCACGCAAAAATAAGAAAAAAAAATAATATTCATCGTTTTCCTTGTCACTTTTTAGCGGCGTAGCGAGTAATGGGAGGATGGGAGAGAGGAAAGGCGAGGAGTGAGCGGCTGGGGGTCTGGGTAAGAGAGGCATGGTGTCTAGTAGAGTATAACAAGGTAAGAGGTGAGAGGAAAAGGTAAGGAGACAAGGTGTTGTTTCGTACCTTTGATGTCAAGTTAATGAGAGAGGCAGGAGTGACTGTTCGCAGGTAGAGGTAAATTGGACTCATTAGTGGCCGTGTAAAGTAAAGTGCAACAATACCTTTCCGTCTTTTCCTCCGTCAGAATTGCGTAAGTTGTTTGTTACCTGTTTTTTTTTTTTATCTTATTTTTATCTTATTTTGTTGTTTCTGTCTCTTACTAAGGAGCCGTATTGTGAGTGATTGGGTTTCTTATTTTGCTCTCTCTCTCTCTCTCTCTCTCTCTCTCTCTCTCTCTCTCTCTCTCTCTCTCTCTCTCTCTCTCTCTCTCTCTCTCTCTCTCCATGATCTTGTGTTTCTTATTGTTTATGAACTTTTAAAAAATTCAGTTTACTCTCACTTTGTCTTATTTTATCACTTTTCTTGTCATCCCTCCCGTTGCGAAATGCGCGCACACACACACACACACACACACACACACACACACACACACACACACACACACACACACACACACACACACACACACACACACACACACACACACACAAAGTTCGTCTTGCCTTTGACAGAATTCATCCTTTTCTTGTCACATTGCGTCTGGCGAACACTGCATTCTTTCTCCCTCCCCCTCCCTCTCTCCCTCTCCTTCCTTCTCCTTCTCTCCCTCCTTCCCTCTCCTTCTCTCCCTCCTTCCCTCTCCTCCCTTGTTTGTCCTTCTCATCTGTTTTATCCTTTGTGCGCCATTCTTCTCCTCTACCTTTTTACCTGCCGGAGACTCCACGTAAGGAATAACCGTGGAAGTTGCAACAGAAGGAGGAGGAGGAGGAGGAGGAGGAGGAGGAGGAGGAGGAGGAGGAGGAGGAGGAGGAGGAGGAGTTACTATTACTACTTGTGCTGTTAAGGTGATGCAGGTGATGCGCTCTAGACCTCTTATTTCTTGCGTGTTCTTTTATGTATGTATATCTTCCTGTCTTACTGTATGCCTGTTTATTCGTATGTGTGTGTGTGTGTGTGTGTGTGTGTGTGTGTGTGTGTGTGTGTGTGTGTGTGTGTGTGTGTGTGTGTGTGTTTCATTTTTACTTGTTGCTTCTTACATACTTTTGTTGATGTTTGTTTTTGTATTTATATCGTCATTTTTGTTTGTTTTCCTGATAGATATATAGATAAGTAGATAGATAGATAGATAGACAGATAGGTAGATAGGTAGATAGAAAGAGGAAAACGTAGGTTGGTGATAGATATTTAGATAGACATTTATTAAGAACTTATGACCCAGCAAGATATAGTGTAATATTGTAGATATTAAGTTAAGCTGTATCTAATAACAAAAAGATATTCATACATCTCTTCCCATGTACTGCTGTTTGTATAACTTTTACTCCTATACACTATAATGCATATGTTACCTGATTTTAACCTTTATATATCCGAAGTGTGTTGCTGCGATATTAAGTACCGCTACCTTCACTATTCCCCGTTTTTTTTTTTTTTTGTTACGGCCTAAAGCGCCTGTAGGTCTACTTGAAGAGTATGAGATGCACTGTCCATCTTCCACTCATTAGCGGCGAAGGCAATTTCATTTATAGTGGTACCCATATTAGGGCTCATATCACCACCCAAGCGCATCTTTGGTGGAGCCTCTTTATCATGGTGACATGTAGGTAAATTTTAACCGCTCGACAAATGACAGAGTTTCAGGGTGGCATGTTGTGGGGATTGGAACCTACAAATGGATGTGTGCCCAATCCCACGCTCACCACCTTATCCACTACGCCACCGTCTCCCTTACCATACCTGTCTGTTACCTTCACTACACAACTTGCGCTGCTGTCGTACTGTGTCTGCACTTTATCTGCAAGGGAAAAGAAAAAGGCTACTGAGTCACAAGTAGCTTCATTGGTAGTAATTGCATCAAGGAAAAGAAAAAGGCTACTGAGTCACAAGTAGCTTCATTGGTAGTAATTGCATCAAATGAGGCGAAGCATGGATGGAGGTGTTCGAGGTATTAAAAGAATGTGAATACTATTACAGCAATTTGCCTTGACACAGACTCCGCCGGGATGTGCTTTATACGTAACTGTGTGTGTTTGTGTGTGTGTGATTGCATTATGTATTTCTTACCTGTAATTAATTTCGAGTGGCTGCGTGCTCTTAATTACCAACACATTACCTGACAAAAAAGCGGATGAGTGGGACAGGAACGCTGAGACTGACGCTTGTACTCTCGCTGTTAAATGACGGACGGTGATGAGAAGTGGAGGGAATGTCTGCTGTAGTGCTTCTCTGTCTCTCTTTCTGTCATTCTCTCTCTCTCTCTCTCTCTCTCTCTCTCTCTCTCTCTCTCTCTCTCTCTCTCTCTCTCTCTCTCTCTCTCTCTCTCTCTCTCTCTCTCTCTCTCTCTCTCTCTCTCTCTTTATGTGCGATATTTTAAACATAAATTTGAGAAGTGGCAGTAACATTATGAGGGCACGAGTCAGTTGTCCAAGGAAGGAGGTAGAGTAACTGGGGACTTCGGTACGTTTAGCCTGCCAGTCAGTACTGTGGTAATTTTTAGCCATATCTATACGTAGTGGTTCTCGTGTTTTTATAAGAGATATTTAATTATGTTCGTACGGTAAATAAGTCTTCATTTGTTCTTGTAACTGACCTTCATCTCAGTACTTGTTAGTGGTGATGTTCTGTCTTTCCTTGTCCTTCTGCACTTTCTTCCTCTCATCAGTACTTCACTTCCTCCTCCTCTTCCTCATCCTCTTTCTCCTCCTCCTCCTCCTCCTCCCTCTTCTCTTCCTCATCTTCCTCGTTGTCGTCGTCGTCGTCGTCCTCCTCCTCCTCCTCCTCCTCCTCCTCCTCCTCCTCCTCCTCCTCCTCCTCCTCCTCCTCCTCCTCCTCCTCCTTCATCCTTTCATCACTTTGATTTGCTTCCTCTCATTGTGGAAAAAGTCATTAGGGAAAGTATATGGTAAAAGATATATGAGAGAGAGAGAGATAGATAGATAGATAGATAGATAGATAGATAGATAGATAGAGAGAGAGAGAGAGAGAGAGAGAGAGAGAGAGAGAGAGAGAGAGAGAGAGAGAGAGAGAGAGAGAGAGAGAGAGATATTGCATGTTTACGAGAAAGGCTTTCAGAAATTAAACTGGTTATTGGAGAGTAAAGATACTGGAATTAAATTTAGTGGAAGGCAAGAAAAGGAAGGAATGGAAGAGTAAGTGGTGGAGTTGGTGGAGTAGTTACAGTAGTTTGCGGAGTGTAGTTAGTCTCTTTAATGGAGTACTTGGCGTGGTGGTGAAGCCTTAGAGAAAATGCAAAAATCCTTGATATGTCTCATTAGGCAAGTTTCGTCGCTGTCACTGTGGCTGCGTAAACAGAAGGAAGAAAGGAAGAAAGGAAGATAGAATAAAGAAGAGGTAGTTTGTTCGTTATCAGTTATTCAGTCCCGGATCGCATTTCTACCATGAATTTTGGGTATAATTGGACGATTTTATTGACATTAGGAAGGGTCTGTGGAGGTCAAAAGATTAATGGCCACAGTCTTAACTATTTCAATCCTTACATGAGTTTGTGAAGGTGCATAAGATAACCAAATAGTAACCTGATAAATAGGAAAATACGTCACGGTACTGAAAGGGTTAATCAGTCACAGTCGCACTTAAATGTTCTAAATATTGTAAAGAAATAGCATGAAGGTATGTGCGGTTCAATCATTATAAATAAAATAGGCCAAATGAAATAATAGTAATAATAGAAAAGACGGATAAAAAAAATAAATCGTTGGCCCTAAATCAAGTATCCTTAACTTGATAATGGTTCTATACTGCTTCGCTGGGTTCTGTCGGGTATTTCCTGCTCAATTCACCGTCGGCTTATTCCTTATTCCTTCCCTGTCCCCTGGTATGACTTGTCTCCTGAGTGATACGTCCGTTTTTATTATCTTATTTTTGGTGATACTTCTCTATTGATTTTATTGAAACTTTTCTGAGATTAATATTTCATGTACAGCGAAGGTGCACACACACACACACACACACACACACACACACACACACACACACACACACACACACACACACACACACACACACACACACACACACACACACACAAGTAAACACAGATGAGTTCTTATCTGTACTCTCTTGCATGGCCGAGTATCGTTACGGAACTCCTCCTCCTCCTCCTCCTCCTCCTCCTCCTCCTCCTCCTCCTCCTCCTCCTCCTCCTCCTCCTCCTCCTCCTCCTTGTACTCTTCAAGTTGTGTCCTTCCGTGTGATCCGTGAGTGTACATGATAACGTTTTAAGGATGATTTTAGGGGTAAGGAAAGTAAATGACACGGTCCGATGGGTGGAAAAAGAGTAAATGTCTTGTTTTTGTGTCCAGCTTTTTATATTCTGTGTCCAGTGAACTATTACGGTTGTTATTATTCCATGGGCTTTTTTCTTTGTGTGTGTGTGTGTGTGTGTGTGTGTGTGTGTGTGTGTGTGTGTGTGTGTGTGTGTGTGTGTTTGTGTGTGTGTAATGACTTGATTATACTTGGTTTTGTCTAGACAGATTTTTTGTTTATGTGTGTGTGTGTGTGTGTGTGTGTGTGTGTGTGTGTGTGTGTGGGTGTGGGTGGCTCTAATGAAGGGGTCGCATTTCATTGATGAGGAAATTGCCCTGTTGTAGGGGGAAGTGACAGGGAAGGTCCTCTCTCTTTACAATTTTTTTTTTTTGTTCTCAGCTTCCATTTGCTTTTTCCCGTTTTGTTTTGTATTTTTCCCTTAACGATTCACCTTCCCTCTCTCCCCTTCATATCTCTCCGCTCTGCGCCATCTTTCTTTATATGTTTCTTCCTCTTTCCATCCCTTTCTGTCTTCTCTCCTTTTGTCTCTCTTATTTTACTTGTCCTCTATTCCCTCTTTTGCTTTTTTTCTTCATCTTCTTTCCCTCTTTTCATTCCCTCTCTTCTCTCAAATCTACTTATCTCCGTTTTGTCTCATCTTTTCCCTTTCCTCTTTTCTGGTCTTTTACCTTCTCTCTCTCTCTCTCTCTCTCTCTCTCTCTCTCTCTCTCTCTCTCTCTCTCTCTCTCTCTCTCTCTCTCTCTCTCTCTCTCTCTCTCTCTCTCTCTCTCTCTCTTTTATCTGTCTTATTTCCTTTTGTTTTCTTTTCTTTTCAGTTTTATATTTCATTTCTTTCCTTCGTATCATCTCTTTCTTTTATTGTACTTTATTCTCTATATCTTTCGAGTTACCTCTCTTCTCTCTCTCTTTTCTCTTCTCTTCTCTTATCCTTTCTCTGACCTCCCTTCATTGCGCTCTTCGCTCGTCCTTTTTCCCTTTCATCCACTATCTTCCGTTCTCATCTACTCACTCTTCCCTCGCGTCTCTTTTTGCTCCTCCAGTGCTCTCTCTCATCGTCTCGTCCCGTCTCTCCTCTCGTCTCCTCTTAGAATATCAATCCAGTTCCCGTGCAGTTTACGTCATGCCTTCCACCGCTCCCCGCATCGTCCAGCAGCCAAAACCATTCCTTCCCTCATACATAAATCGCGGTGAGCTGCAGACGCCTCTTAGACCTTTGGCAGACCCTCAATAGCGGCTCTTGTTCCTCTGATGTATACCGTCCCTGAGTGGCCAGAGCGAGGCTGCTACAATGAAACGCCTGGACAAGAAGGTGAATGGCGGTTCCTCTCTTCGCTTGTGGAGGCTCAGCGCTGGTCAAGGCAGGGAAGGGACAGAGGGAGGTTAGGCAAGGTTAGGGTGGTGTGGTGTGGTGTGGTGTGGTGTGGTACAGTAGTGGTGTTGTTTTTCTGGGAGTATTGCTTCTTATTTTTGTGGTTCTGTCTTCGTGTCTTGATTTTGGGTTTTTAAGAGTATTTCTATTGTTCTTGTTGATGATAGCATTTATTAGGAGTGTTGATGGTGGTGCTACTACTACTGCACTACTACTACTACTACTACTACTACTACTACTACTACTACTACTACTACTACTACTACTACTACTACTACTACTACTACTACTACTACTACTACTACTACTACTACTACTGCCTAATTACTACTATTACTACTACTACTACTACTGAGCGCTAAGTATGTATGTGTGACAAGTGTGATGAATGAAAACAAAAAATCTTGATATGCTCTGTGTGTGTGTGTGTGTGTGTGTGTGTGTGTGTGTGTGTGTGTGTGTGTGTGTGTGTGTGTGTGAGTGTGTGAGAGTATTACAGTTCCTGTTTGTCACGTGTTGTCGCAGACTTAGCTCTCTCTCTCTCTCTCTCTCTCTCTCTCTCTCTCTCTCTCTCTCTCTCTCTCTCTCTCTCTCTCTCTCTCTCTCTCTCTCTCTCTCTCTCTCGCGTCGAGTTTGATTACGTCAATTGCTAGCAGGGGCTCACTCGCCAACACACACACACACACACACACACACACACACACACACACACACACACACACACACACACACACACACACACACACACACACACACACACACACACACACACAGGTAAAGGTGAAGCGCGCAGCAATAAAAGTGACGCCCAACCTTTCATCTTGCCGTCAATGTGATACTTTAACTTTGCTTGGCGGCGTCACAAAGCGAGCATAATTACGCATACGCACTTGGCACACCCTCAGCCTCCTCCGCATTCTCCTTCACCGCAACCTACGTGATTTTCAAGGGTCGCGGGAGGAGTCTGAGGCTGAGGAGGTGGAAGAAGGAGTAGCAGCATAGAAGCAGCAACGATCTATAAGTCGGGAGTTCACGTGGCGCTCTCATTTACGTAAGACTTTATATAAAATTTGAGCTCAACGTAAGAAAGAGGAATAAAAGCATGAAAGGAAAGGTGTTATTCAGGTTTTTAAGGGTGGGGTGGCTCGGTGTGGGTGAGGATAGCGTAGCGGGGTTCGGGGTCATGTTAGGTGAAGTGAGGTGAGGTTTAAGAGTCAAATCCAAGGTGGTGCAGTCCAGTCCACGCCTTCACCAGGTAGACACTTCCATTGCAAGGCGAGGCAACAGCTTTAATTTAGCTCAATTTCCCGGCGAGGGCGACTCAAGGGGAGAGATTCACTTTTAATGCGTTATGGCGGGCTTGTTAGTGTGTGTGTGTGTGTGTGGGGCAGGTATGCTTCACTATTGCAGGCACACGCAGGCACAGGTAAGTGGAACACGTGGAATCTCCCTTCACCTTGATAGAAACACGTGATTATCGATAAATTGCAGGTGCACACTCAGCCCTGCTTACCTTAATGCCTTGCCAGCCTTAGCGAACACTGATAAATGCAATTACTTGTTCATCTCGCATTTTTACCGACGCTTTTCTCTGGAGATTTTTTTTTATATCTTTTAGTTTCATACTGATTCTGAACGGCCAGCGCGTACCTCGATATATATATTTTTTTTTTAATGGAAGGTTTATGCGTAGAAATATTGAATACTCTCTCTCTCTCTCTCTCTCTCTCTCTCTCTCTCTCTCTCTCTCTCTCTCTCTCTCTCTCTCTCTCTCTCTCTCTTTCTCTCCCTCCCCACAAAGTACGGTGTTCGTAATCATTGCGGTGATTGAGGGAGAGCCGCGCATTTCAGAAAACCATTTTTGTTTGCATTTTTCATTGTTTTGTTGTATAAAAAATATACAAAACGTTCGCATATTCAAGACAAAACGTGACGTGAGTATATTGTGAAGGACGTGACCAGCGGGAGTGTGTAGGCCTTGCTTTATTTTCTTCTTTTATTATATTTGATCCTTATGTGTGTTTGGTGTTTTGTTCTTCAGTTTTCTATGCCTGAAGTGGATGTTATGGTGACTTCTGTTGGTCATATGTTCCGGTGCTCTTTGTGGTGCGTTTGTGAAGGGTGAGGCGCAGGAATCGAGCCCAAGCAGCGTCTCATGGCTCACAGATGGCGCAGTGGTCAGCAGGTCAGCAGGAAGGAAGAGATTTGATTCGTATCAGTGTGACATTTCATTGTGCGGTGAAGGTAAAGGTGAAAGCAAGTGTTGTGATATACCGTGTTATGAGGAAAGCTGTGTGTGTGTGTGTGTGTGTGTGTGTGTGTGTGTGTGGGAATAAGGATCAAACGACGAGGTTTCATGGAATTGCATTATTTTTGTGAAATGAAATAATTACTTTTTGAATTTTCCATGGAGTTCATTACTTTTGTGGCTATATTAGATCAGATTTTATCAAGGTAACTGCCACTATGTAGAAATAATTTTTTTATATGTAGAGAAGGAATGGATGGAGAGGCTTGGCACAATGGCGAGTGTTTTCCTCTCACGCAGCATATGAAACCTGCCTTGTGACAGCCTGTGAAGAATGGACGTCACTCTCAGAATCAATCATGTCTCTTTTTTTTTATATATATAGACGTGTCACGGAAGGCAACACTCGAGAATACATCCCTGGTGGAGTTCTAGTCTTCCCGTCCATCACTTTCCCCCTCCAGGTCACGGAACAGGCTTGATACACAGTTACACAATTACTCACTTGCACAATACACCCTCGGGCGGTCTGGAGCACCACACTTTTATTTTCTGGTGTGCTGCTGCTAAGCTGAGTTGGTGTGCTGAAATGTCTGTCTGGTGTTTAGTGTGATGCTATGGTGATCTTTTTTTTTACATAGGCCCAATGAAGTGCAAGTATCCATAGAGTTTTAAACGATAATCAAAAAGTATAATTGTCTTGAAACTTCACATTTGAAAGAGTTCTGAAGAGTCAGTTATAAAAGAGGATTTGATAAGACGAAAAGCGTTTGATTCCGCCTTGTTGAAGAGGTGTCTGAGTGGAATCGCTCCATATGAAGTATTTTCCATACATGGACAGATAAGGCACCTGTATAGTTAGCAATTACGGAAATGAGTGAAAAAAAAGAAAAAAAAGCGGGAAGACAACTCAGAGATGAGATGTGAAGTTTCCAGTTAAAATTATAAGGAAAGGACAGACCGAGGATGTTCAGCGTAGAAGAGGGGTACAGTTGAGTGTCACTGAAGAAAATGGGATAGTTGTCTGGAAGGATAAGTCGAGTTGATAGGTGGAGAAATTGAGTTTTAGAGGTATTACACAACACTAGGTTTGTTTTGTCGCAACCATAAATTCTAGAGATCAGAAATGAAGCATTTTGTGGCTTTCTTGCGTGATCTGTTTACTGGCTGAATATTTGATCATTTATAGAAAGACATGGAAGAGGGCAGTGTTGTGTCATCAGCGTAGGAGTGGATAAGACAAGAAGTTTGATGTGATGCAGTATTGCTGTGACACCTTGAAGAGGGCACAGTGTGTGACGATTGCTTAGTGACGCATGCGCACGCGTTTGTGTATGTGTGTGTGTGTACACATGGTCGTATGCGCAGGGTGGCTCTCCGTTGTGTGCTCGGCCAAGTGTGAATGTGTTGACACAATTAGTGCGGGGCTGCACGGGCCTGGCGCGGTGTGCATAGATGAGGCGGAAAAAGCAGGTCTTCATTAACATTATTTATCCTTTCGAGCAGGACGAGGCAGGACGTCCAGTGAGTCCTGCTTCCCCCCAGTGTGTGTGTGTGTGTGTGTGTGTGTGTGTGTGTGTGTGTGTGTGTGTGTGTGTGTGTGTGTGTGTGTGTGTGTGCTGTTGTGGACACACACACACACACACACACACACACACACACACACACACACACACACACACACACACACACACACACACACACACACACACACACACACACACACACATTTAACAGGTAACGAATACAGCAAATTCTCTAATAACACGAACATCTTTTTTCTTTTTTCCTTTTTTTTCAGGTGTGCATGGCAATACATACCAGTTTTGTGTACCTTTTTCTCCCTCTTCCCTGCCTTTATTTCTGTTCTCCCCTATCCCCTCAAATATTCCTTTCCCCCTCGTATCGTGCACTTTTCCCATCCTAAGCTAAACCACTTTTTCCCCTCAGACGCTTACGCAATTTTTTCCCAGGGTTTTCCTCACACACCCTCCTGCCTTTCCTCTTACCAAGAACAGCTTTCCTCCACCACTCACCCTTCCTCATGCTCCTCCTCCTCCTCGTCCCCGTCGTCCTCATCTTCCTCCTCCCTCTGCTCCTCCGCTTTCCCCTCCTCCTCGTCCTCCTCCTTCTCCTCCTCTTCCTCCTCCTCGTCCTCGTCCTCGTCCTCGTCCTCGTCCTCGTCCTCGTCCTCGTCCTCCTCCTCCTCCTCCTCCTCCTCCTCCTCCTCCTCCTCCTCCTCCTCCTCCTCCACCTCGTCCTCGTCCTCGTCCTCGTCCTCCTCCTCCTCCTCCTCCTCCTCCTCCTCCTCCTCCTCCTCCTCCTCCTCCTCCTCCTCCTCTTTTTCCTTCTTCTTTCTCTTTATCCTCCTCCTTCTCCTCTTTTTCCTTCATCTTCCTCTTTATCCTCCTCCTCCTCTTCCTTTTCGTCGTCATCGCCGTCCTCGTCCTCGTCCTCCTTTTCCTCTTTCTCCTCCTCCTCCTCCTCCTCCTCCTCCTCCTCCTCCTCCTCCTCCTCCTCCTCCTCCTCCTCCTCCTCCTCCTCCTCCGTGGTGGTATCAGGACAAACACTATGTGGGGCGGTCCCTCTTCATTTTCTTGAATTTCATTAATTTTTAAAAGGGCAGAATTAAAGGGCGTTGGATGCTAAGAGAAGGAGCAATTAGTGTGGAGGAAGTGGAAGGTGACAGGTACGAGAACAGGGTGTGGCAATGTGTGTGTGTGTGTGTGTGTGTGTGTGTGTGTGTGTGTGTGTGTGTGTGTGGGTGTGTGATTCATCTAGACGTAGTAGTATTGGAAAGGGACACACATCAATAATTTCTCTCACGCAACTCAGATTATCGTGGCGTATCGGAAATGGCTTCTCCTCGCCGAATATAAAGTGACGTCCCGCCGTCGATATTGTTCTCATTGTAATATTTGTTCTAACTTGACCGGCAAAAAATAACACGCAGGATATCACGTCTGATGGAGGAGGAACTCGTATATACGTAATAGCTGGGTTCCCTTCACTCTGGCCCGGTCCACTCACGCCATCCGAGGTTAGGTTGGTGGACACACACACACACACACACACACACACACACACACACACACACACACACACACACACACACACACACACACACACACACACACACACACACACACAGTTTATGGTTCATAGTTTTATTGACCACAAAGTCATGTATATAAAGTGAAAATCACTGAACACACACCACAATTTATTTATTCACTGTAAATGAAGTTTTCGCTGCTGAGTTAATTTCTTTTGTTTTAAATATTCTTCTGAAATTTTGCTGTTTTTTCCTTTCGGTGTCACTTTGTTGTGCCTTTGGCTTATCTTATTCAATTTCAAACCTAATCATCTGCGACCTCATAAGAATTTGTGGAACCAAAACCTTAGGAAAAGAAATTGCCCAGATCCAACTTTATATTCCTTTGTTGTATAACTTTTGTGACTAGCTAAGTGACAAAAGCGAAAAGAAAAAAAAAAAAAAATCTGAAACCACTACACCTATTTTTAACCCCTTCCTTACCACGACAGGTTTTCATTTTTTTTTATTATTTGTTGATTTTATACAACTTCAGATTAAAATAGTGAATGATACAGCTATTAATAATCTGTCCTCCATAAACCCTTCCTAATGTCAATAAAATCGTCTAATCATACACAAAACTCGATAAAAATGAGTCTCAGTAATGAATGAGTTAAGTTTACTGCACAGAGACATTTGCTGCGTCGTGGGTGAGAAAAAATGAAAATAAAATAGAAACAAGTAATAAAACCCCATCTTCTTATGACTATAGTAGACATTTGAACTCTTATGTCTGTATTAGATAACGTCCCGCCATCCTTCACGCCCTAGAGAACATGCGCCCTTGACTGGACAGCGCTCTTTTGGTCACCCCAGTTCAGCGGATCTTGACGTCAATCCAGCGAGGTGTGTCAACAGGAAACACATGAGCAGCGACGCCCGGGCAACCTACAGTGATGGATGTCCAGATGTCGCAAACTGAATATTATCCTACTCCTCTTACTACTTATCTTGTTCCGTTTCCTCCGCCTCTTTTTCGTTTTCCTCCTCATCCTCTCTTATTTTTTGGGTTGTTGGTGTTGTTATTTTTGTTTTTCTAGTTTTTTTATTAATTTTCTTCCGTCTTTCTTTTCATACTCTTTCTCTTCCCCTTCCTTATTCTCCTCCTCCTCCTTCCCTCATCTCTCCATTTTTGTTATTTTTTTGTTTTTGTTGTTATTTTTATTAATTTTCTTCCTTCTTTCTTTTCATACTCCTTCTCTTCCCCTTCCTTATCCTCCTCCTCCTCCTGCTTCTGTCATATCTTCCATTTTTCTCCTCCCCTTCCTCTTGCTTGCCTCATCTCTTCCATTTTTCCTCCTCCTCATCCTCCTTGCCTCATCTTTTCTATTTTTCTCCTCTTCCTCTTCCTCCTCCCTACATCTCTTCCTTTTCTTTTTCCCTTCCTCCATCTCTTCCTTTCTTTCCCTTTTTTCTATTTTTACTACAAACAACAATGCAAAGAAGAACGCATACGTATATTTCTATTCTTTTCCCTAGTATTCCCTTATGTTCCTCTTCCTCCTGTCCTCTTCCATTTGCTCCTTTTTGCCCCTTTTCCCTGCCAGTTTTAGTATCAGATTCTCGTGATGGCTCCTTTCCTCTGACCCTCGTACTCTGCCACTATTGAAAGCTGATACTGCTGACAATACGCAGGTGATATTCAGGTGCCCTTCACTCTTGGGGGAAGGAAAGATCGGTCTGTCAGATCCACACCTCGAATTTGACTCCAGCACGATTAATAATTTTTCTTCTTCCTCGTCTCATCCACATGCTTCGTAAAACTCACGAAACTAGATAGACGAAGAGAGAGAGAGAGAGAGAGAGAGAGAGAGAGAGAGAGAGAGAGAGAGAGAGAGAGAGAGAGGTTGGTTAGGTGAGAAACTGAAGAGAAAAAGGCTTCAAAATCTGTTCTCTCTGATAATTAAGTGAGGAAAACTTCTAGTCAATAGTTTCCTGCACGACTGGAGTGGAGGAAAGAGAGAGAGAGAGAGAGAGAGAGAGAGAGAGAGAGAGAGAGAGAGAGAGAGAGAGAGAGAGAGACTCATAAATAAAGAAAGTAGAAAAGAGAAAAAGAAACAAAGAAGTATGAGAGAAGAAGAGCACGACCATGAGAAGGAAATGAAAATGAAGAGAAAAAACCCAGACTGGAAAAAGGAGGAATAGAGAAAGAAAGGTCAAGGACAGGAAAAGTAAAGACAGGGAGAAGGAAGTGAGGTAAGAAGAGAGAGAGAGAGAGAGAGGGTAGTGTATTTTCCTTTTCCAGCGGATAATGCACCACCACCACCACCACCACCACCACCACCACCACCACAACCAACAACAACAACAACAACAACAACAACAACAACAACAACAACAACAACAATATCTTAAACCCAAACCAAGCAGCTTGTAAAAAAAAAAAAAAGGAAAATAATGAGATGAAAAAAAAAAAAAAAAAGCTTTGGTCCAAATTGGTTGATTTTTTTTCATTTTTTTTTGTTTTGTATTTCTAACTTTTCCGTGGAGTATTTTACGGTCGAGATATTCCCTCCAGCATCAACCGTGGACATAGTTGGCGTAAACCTGCGTGTTTTATTTAGTTGGGTCCCCCTCACTGTACTGAAGGTATGGGCCGGAGGGATAATAGTGGTAGTGGTAGTGGTGGTGGTGGTAGTGTTGGTGGTGGTAGTGTGGTGTGATAGTTATGGGAGAAAATAAAGGTGGTAGTATTGGTGACGGTGGTGGTGGTGGTGGTGGTGGTGGTGGTGGTGGTGTGGTGGTTTTGTGTTGTGGTGTGGTGTGGTAAAGTATGCAGGGATAGTGGTGTTAGTGGTGGTGGTGGGGGTTGTGGTGGTGTGGTGTGATTGTTATGGCAGAAGATAAAGGTGATAGTGGTGGTGGTGTGGTAAAGTATGTCAGGGATAGTGGTGTTAGTGGTGTTGATGTGGTGGTTTTGTCTAGTGGTGTAGTGTGATAAAGCATGTTAGGGATAGTGATGTTAGAAGTGGCGGTGGTGTTAGTGGTAGTGGTGTTAGTGGTGGTGGTGTTAGTGGTGGTGGTGGTGGTGGTGGTGGTGGTGGTGGTGGTGGTGGTGGTGGTGGTGGTGGTGTGATGCAACGTGGTACTGATAAAAATACGATAGTGGATACTTTTAAACTCTCCCTCTTATTATAACTTTCCCAGTTTTTTTTCTCAGTATAGTGTTAGTGGTGGTGGTGGTGGTGTGGTGGTGTAACTTAGTGATGGTGAGCCAATGGTGGATACTTGTAAACTCCCTCGTATTGTAACTTTCCCCACTTTTCTTAGTAGACTTGGAACTTTGTTGATGGAAGAAGCAATAAAGTAAAAACATTAACTATTGCAACTCTTACCGATAACAAGCAATAAGAGGTTTCTATGTCCCTTCTACCTTCTTAACCCCTTCAGTACTGGAACGCATTTTTACCTTGATAAGATGATTTTATTTGCATTTGGAAGGGTCTATAGAGGTCAGGAGATCAATGACCAGAGTCTTCATTATTTAAATCCCCCACGTAAGTCTCTGAAGCTGTATAAAATCACTAAATAGAAGGAGAAAGAACATGAAAACGTGTTCTGGTACTAAAGGGGCTAATTAGGTAACTTCAACCTAGTAAGAAATGATGTTATATCGGTAGTGGTGATGGTGGTGGTAGTGGTGGTAGTGACAGTACTCTATATATAGCCTTTAGTGCTCGCGTAGAGTGTTTGAAATGGAGGAGATACGAGGGATGAGTAGCTATTGACAAGACTCAAGGGCTTGCTCCAGTCTTCGTGAACTCCTGAACCGAAACGTTATATTTGTCCCAGATTTTTGGCTAACTCTCATAATCTTTTAGGGAACTAGCAATGAAGTAAGCCTTTTCTTTTTCTTTTTTGTTGCCCATTGGCCAGCCTCTCCTAGTCCATAAAAAATGTTGATAAACCAGATCTGAAGTGGTTGCGTTGGTTAGATAACAAACGAAAAACATAAATATATAACTTTGGACTTGGTTCGGAGTAAAACCATGATGAGTGGTTAAAGTACAGTGGACGCTGTTTTAGAAAATGTGATCTGGCTGGTGAGATACACATGAGTCACTGGACTGTAAAAAAATAGTGATTGCAAACCATGGCAAGTGATAAACTGTGAAAACCGTGATAAGTGAATGTAGTTAAGAGGACTTTGGCTTACAAAATGTGATCTGCCTTTTGAGATACACGAGTGACTTGAATATGGCTTAGAAAATGGCCAGAAGGACATACAGTTATAAAACAAAATACATATCAATAACAATAAACAGATGGTATGAGCAACAGACAAACACCTGGATAAGAACAACAAATCCTCCCTCTTGCCCTGAATGAGGACAGGATTCTCGTAAGCGGATCAGTGACCTAAGGATGTTTTGATGACGATGTCTTGCTTTCTGGAGTAGCTGCGAGGCGGGCACGTGGCGATGACTACGGCAGTGATCCTTGGTGATCCTACGCTCCATCCAAATCGGCCCTTTGTTGAAATGAATACGAGCGGATCGCATGGAGGTGGATGAAAGGAGAAACGCTGATCCTTGACCTAAATTGGTGGTGTGTATGCCGTCTTTGAGTGGGAAGAATGGATAAAGAGAGTGAGAGAGAGAGAGAGAGAGAGCCAGGGAGGAAGGGGGAAAGGGCAAGAGATATGAATAGAGGTAGGAAGAGAAAAAAAAAAAAACAGGAAGGAGAGATAGAGATACTGCCTGTGCGATTCAGATGTTGTTGTTGTGTCCATAAGCCTCTCTCGACCCTTTGAGGATTTCGTTCTTTTCTGGAGGTTGGTGATTACTTGGATGGCTGCCTTTACTGCCCTCTCTCTCTCTCTCTCTCTCTCTCTCTCTCTCTCTCTCTCTCTCTCTCTCTCTCTCTCTCTCTCTCTCTCTCTCTCTCTCTCTCTCTCTCTCTCTCTCTCTCTCTCTCTCTCTCTCTCTCTCTTTGGCTGTGTGTCTGTCTATTGATATGTGTCTGTGTGTTTGTGATTATGTATATATATATATATATATATATATATATATATATATATATATATATATATATATATATATATATATATATATATATATATATATATATATGTGTCCGGATAGCTTGATCTCTCTCTCTCTCTCTCTCTCTCTCTCTCTCTCTCTCTCTCTCTCTCTCTCTCTCTCTCTCTCTCTCTCTCTCTCTCTCTCTCTCTCTCTCTCTCTCTCTCTCTCTCTCTCTCTCTCTCTCTCTAAGTGTGGATAAGTAGGGAAGGGAAGACATAGTGAGAAATCAAGACCAATTAGAAATAAAGCTCTTATTTCTGTGCCTGTGTTTCCTAGATCACTTACCTCGTGAAATACACTGGACACTGAAGGTAAGGGGCCGTATTGACCTCGCCTTGTAAGGAATGATTCACGAGCAGATGAAAGTCGGGTTAGCACGTGCAGGAGACCCTTTGAAACATTGCGAGAGATGGATAGCAGTGAGATGAATGTGCGTGGTAGAAGAAAAGAAGTTGAGAGAAGAGAAGGAAGAGAGATGGAGGAGGAGGATGTGGAGGAGGATTAAAAAGCAAAAAAAAAGGAGAAAGATAAAGAGAAGGAAAGATGAAAAATGGGAGGAAAAGGAGAGGAGAAAACAAATATATTCTCGTAAACATAATCCTAACAGTGGAAATAGCGTAATACTCAAAACCTTATTTTATATCATGTTTTTTTTTCCTTGTGATCTTCTATACAAAGCCTCTGAGACAGCTCGTTTCGTTCTTCGCGGCAACTATAAATAAAAACGAAGGAAATTATTGAAACATTCTATCTCATCCCTCCTGTCGCTGCGCAATAAGATAAAAGACCAGCGCTGCAAGGTTGTGCAGTTCCGGGAGAGACGCAGACCGTAAACAACAATCGTATAAAGTGCCTCTGACAAATACGTTACAAAATGTTTCAGCAGAGAATTTTTACATAGCTGACGAAAGAGGCGGCGGATGTGAGGTGCGAGGAATGTTGATAGTGAAGATGTGCGTCTCGTCCTGATATGGAAAACACGTACTGGTAGTGGTGTACACGTGTCTATCCTGTGAACGTTCGAATATTATGGTTTGTTCTTTTATTTACGAGTGTGTCAGCCTTTGTTAGAGTGTTGCAATCTTCACTGACGTTACTGATTTGCTTTATCTGATTCTAAATGGGAATTATTCTTTGATGTACGTTTGATTTTCTTAGTCTTTCCTGCGAACGTTCGAATATTATAGTTTATTTTCTGTTTAGGAGTGTGCCAGCCTTTGTTTGAGTGTGGCAATCTTCACTGGCGTTACTGATTTGCTTCACCTGATTCTAAATGGGAATTATTATTTGATATACGTTTGATTTTCTTAGTCTTTCCTACGAACGTTCTAATATTATTTTTTATTTTTTTTGTTTACGAATGTACTAACCTTTATAGTGTGCGCAATCTTCACAGGCGTTACTGAATTGCTTTACCTGATTCTAAATGGGAATTATTCTTTCATATACGTTTAATTTGCTTACTCTCTCCTGCGAACGTTCGAATATCATAGTTTATTTTTTTGTTTAGGAGTGTGTCAGCCTTCACTGGCAATCTTCACTGGCGTTTCTGATTTGCTTCACCTGATTTTAAATGAGAATTGCTATTTTTCATGTTTAATTTTCTTACTCTTATTGTGAACACTTTTGCCTGCAGCCCATGGTAAACTATTCGGCGATACGTTTTGAAATGATCAGTAAACAAAGCACAGTAACTAAATATTTAACACCATTTCATTTATATTCATTTTTTTTTTTTAACTTTTATATACTCGCATGATATATTCAATGCATGACCCTGTGATTAACATATGAGTTACTGAGTCATTACTGTAGTGAATGGCGGTCGTCCAGCCACGCCGATCCTGTCCCCAGCACGGCGGTTCGTGAAAAGAGGATTTGGTTTATCGGAAACAGAAACACTTTACCGAGGCGACCCAAGTAGGATAGTGTTGTTGGATAGTGTTTTGTTTCCCGGGGTAAGGCAGCTTCTCCTTAACCTTGGCTTGGAGGATAAGAAGACTGGGATCAGGGAGGATAAGATGGCGAAGGTTGGTGAGATGATACGTAAAATTGGTGTATTCTTTTACCTTTTGTCTTGGCTCTACTTGCCTTCCCCTTTGCTCTTCACTATTATCTTGCTTTACCTTACAAACATCCCAGGTGTATTAGTGAGGGGCAAAGTATCAGCTGTGGTTTGCTTTCCCTTCACGCTCCCTTGTGTACACGGCGCAGTGGAGAGGTGTAGTATGTTCTCTAGACACTTTTCTTATACGGCGGAGCTTAGAGTCTTAATTGGGATTGGTGTTGTACCCTGGAAGCTGTCTAACGATGAAGTGCTGCAAGGGATTAAATACACTCTCTCTCTTTCTCTCTCTCTCTCTCTCTCTCTCTCTCTCTCTCTCTCTCTCTCTCTCTCTCTCTCTCTCTCTCTCTCTCTCTCTCTCTCTCTCTCTCTCTCTCACACACACACACGTCAGAGCGAAGTAAAAGTGCCACAAGTCTATCTGTACCTGGCAGTATGGTGAATCATTGCGTATATCCTCGCATTTCTATCACCGCTCATCGCCATTGTTACGGAACACAACTGGCCGAGCTTCGTTACGTTCACTCATTCCCGGCGACCCGAGAGCAATAACCCAAAATTTCATTGCATTTCCCCCGCCGACTTTTTTTTTTTTTTTTTTTTTTTACAATTGCGAGCGTTAACAAATATTTACATTATTACTGGACGTTTATTGCCCAGCCCTCGACTCGCCCGCCTCTCCCTGTGTGTGCTGGACGTATTTACGCTCCCATCTACGTGTCTGGTCAGTTTTAATAGAGAAAAATCCCTGTCGATTCCAATTTAGAGATGCGGAAATTTATGAGAAATCAAATACTGTAGGGTGGCAAGATATTTCACTAATTGTTGGTTTATCTTCCCGATAAACTCTGAAACCAGTAGTAAGCAACAAGAAAATGTGTGTGAATCCGTGTATGTTTGTGTGTGTGTTAGTTAGTCCGGCTGTGTGTGATGTTGTATAGTAACAGAAATTTCAGTTGAAGCGTACCTCCTCATTTTTCTTTCCTCGCTTCGCTGCACCTTCTTGGAGTTGGCACACAAATGCACAAAGAGAAAGCAAAAGGCTACGCAGCTCCCCCATCGGACCGCTCTCCAGACTCGCGCCTTTTCGCAGCTTGGTGACGGCGTGAAAAAGGAGAAGCAGTCGGGGTGCGCTGAGAACACTTAGGTTGAGAGGCTCCATGAAGGACAGAGGTGGCGGGGACGGGACAGCGAATAGTGCAGGCGGTCAGGCGGACAGGCGGGCAGGTGGGTAAGTGGGTAAGTGGGCAGGTGAGTGGGCAGAGGTGTGTGGGGTGTACGGGGATGACGGAGTAGGATGCGTTTTCACTCTCTCGCCCAAAACCCTCGCTCCAGGCACGGCTCATTGGCCTTAAAATCTTGCAATGGCATACGCTTGCTTGGTTTCACCCGTATCCCCTCCTTCTCCTCCTCCTCCTCCTCCTCCTCCTCCTCCTCCTCCTCCTCCTCCTTCTCCTTCTCCTCCTCCTACTCCTCTTCCCTTTCAGAATGCACGATTTTCATTTTCATTCTTTTCTCAGATATTAAACTGAGATGTGCAGCGAAAGGATAAAAAAAAAAAAAAACGAAAATTTATGTATTTAGAAGATAATTAATTACTGCGAGATTCTTTCAAAAGCAGCATTTGGATCTGTTTATCTAATTTGATGATTATAGGCGAGTGAGGCGGCGTTGTTACGATCACTACATTTATTACCATGCTTTGAAGGAACAAAAGGAAATTTGCAAAAATGTCGTTTTTCAAGGATTGCGTTCAAAGCGAGGGAAATGAAAAAGTGTTATTGAAAGCGAGGAAAACGAGGAAAAAAAGTAGAAAGGACAGAGCGAGAGAGAGAGAGAGAGAGAGAGAGAGAGAGAGAGAGAGAGAGAGAGAGAGAGAGAGACTCCCCCACGCGAATGTGAGAGGAGTGAGGAACATCGTGTGTGTGTAGAGAGAGAGAGAGAGAGAGAGAGAGAGAGAGAGAGAGAGAGAGAGAGAGAGAGAGAGAGAGAAAGCCAGAAGAGGAAAGGGAAACTGTTGAAGTCTACGGGGAATGTTTACCTCCATTACCTTGATTGTTTACAACACAACACTTGACTCGCCTGTCTTCCCTGTGGCTTTGTGACCTTCGCGAGGCAGGGACGGCCTTTACTGTATTCTAAGCAGTTAAAACGATCGTAAACCTTAGGAATCTTCATCTTTCTGGACTGTATACGGTGCTGCGCTTCTTTTTCTTGTGTACGGAGTGATTGCTGCTGTGTTCTTAGTCTGATGTTAGTTTTATGCTTCGATTGTGCTAGTGGACGTCGAGGGAAGATTATCACTGGCAAAGCCTCTATAGTGTTTTGTGTTTTTTACAGTATTTGGTGGTTGTATAATGTTGTCACTGAATTAAACAACTAAAGAACTAACTGTATGAATAATTAGATGTCATATTAACTTTTCAGAAAAAAAAACAGTCAACTATCTAAATAACTAAGAAACTATTTTGCCCAACTTGATGACTTGTTAACGACTTTGATATTCATATTGCTAAGTAAACATAGAGTGCAGTCTAATTAATCGACTAACTGACTTGGTAGCTGAGTAATTAAACTATCTAGTATTCTGTAAGTGTTGGAATTTTAACCCCTTCAATACTGGGACACATTTTTACCTTGGGATATATGAACGATTAGACCATTTTATTGACACTGGAAAAGTCTATGAAGATCAGAAGATTAATGGCCACAGACTTCACTATTTCAATCCCCCACAGGAGTTTCTGAAGCTGCATAAAAACGGCAAATAAACAGAATGAATATAGAAACACGTCATGGTACTGAAGTGGTTAATGTTTTCGTATTGCATATACTCTTTTGTAATTATATACCCTACTCAAATATGTTAGAAATCGTGTGAAGTGTTGACTTTTCTACAACATACATCCAAATGCATCGTCATCTAATTAGTGACGCGCATGAATGGATTAACGAGATTCCCACAGTCCCTATCTACTAACTAGCGAACCCGCAGGCAGGGGAACGGGTCTGCGTTTAACAGCGGGGAAAGAAGACCCTGTTGAGCTTGACTGTCTGCTATTCTTCCACACTCCTGCGTTTATATCATAGTTATGCTTAGAAAGATTTTGTGACTTTTTTTTGTCACTCTCACACATTGCTCTCCTGTACTCAACACGTCTGTGCTTCATTAGGTGTGGTAAAAACTATCTTATGAATTTGTAGTTTTTTAATTGCAAGACAAATAAGACAGAGAGAGAGAGAGAGAGAGAGAGAGAGAGAGAGAGAGAGAGAGAGAGAGAGAGAGAGAGAGAGAATGTCTGCCTCATTTACAAATTTCCCATTGTATAGATAAAAGAAGAGAACTAGATTTAAAGCACAGCAGAAAAAGGAAAATAAGAAAATGGAAGGAAGCAAAAGAAAGGAGAGAGAAAAAATGCATGGATAAGCCGAAGAGAGAGAGAGAGAGAGAGAGAGAGAGAGAGAGAGAGAGAGAGAGAGAGAGAGAGAGAGAGAGATTACTTCAATATATCCATCTTATTTTCATTACTACACATGTATGAACTTTTGACTAATAATAAAAAAGATATATAAAAAACCCTACCTCTTTGTTTAACCTACTTTACAGTTCAGAGTACAGGTAAAAATTTCGGAAAGTAATGAAAACTTGCTTGTTTGTATAACCTAGTTTCTTAATTACAGGTGCAGGTAAAAACACATGTAGCGTATCCTATCACAAATTTAATTAATAATGGTTAGAAGTGGGATTGGATTAACGTGTGGAATCTGCTTGTGTAGTATATTTTAATTGCCCGAAGCTACGCAACTGGAAATGCTGCAAATACTATAGAACTATGGGGGAGGTATTGCTGTAAAGGTCCTAAAATCCACTCTCTCTCTCTCTCTCTCTCTCTCTCTCTCTCTCTCTCTCTCTCTCTCTCTCTCTCTCTCTCTCTCTCTCTCTCTCTCTCTCTCTCTGGGAAAGGTCTTGAATGTCGTGTATCAATTCTTCATGTTAGTCTCTGAAGAACACGCGAAGTTTGAAATTCACAGTACGAAACACAGTGTGCATTTGAAATCTCACCTCTACAGCCTCACTAACGTACTGTTCATATTTACTTACTCCTGATATTGATCGCAGGAGGAGGAGGAGGAGGAGGAGGAGGAGGAGGAGGAGAAGGAGGAGGAGGAGCAAGAAGAGGAGGAGGAGGAGG
>NC_059302.1:1485924-1505924 GCF_017591435.1 Portunus trituberculatus
ATGTACGTGATATTTATGGAATATTTTACTGTAATGTTGAAACGGAATAGCACCGCCACTGCCCGCCGGCCTAAAGTGGTCTGAGCTTTGTCACGTAAAGGCTTATCCATTGTGTTATCTTTAGCCAGTGTTGTGAAGCGGTCTGCCGGGCTCTACTCTTATTGACTCTGCTTTTAAAGGGCATGAACGTGATTAGTCGGATTGTCACGGGTCTTTTTCTTTACTAAAAATGTAGAATCCTCGGTAAGACTATCACCAGAAAAATGGAACACAATATTTCTTACTGTATTAGACTCACTGGGGCTGTTTTCAGAAACCCGAGACATGATTGGGTACTTTTTTCCATTGTTACAGAATTCTTTGTAGTGGAGGAAGGGCAGAGGGGAACAGGTACGCGGGAGGATAAGGGAGAACTGGTGCGGGAGAACAAGTAAGACAGAAGTAGTCACAATGAATGAATTAATCTTGTTTGTTTTTTGTGTACACTAAAGCAGAATTCTATTTAACTTCTTCAACACTGGAACATATTTTTACCTTTAGATTTGTGTACGGTTAGGATGATCAAAAGAGTAAAGACCACAATGTTCACTATTATAAATCCTTTAATAAGTGTCTGAAGCTGTATAAAATCACCAACTAATGAGCAGAGTAAATATGAAAACGTGCCATGGTAGTGATGGGGTTAAACTATAAGATCATGAAAGCAATAGAAAGACGTAAAGAAAACTATAGCAATATTACTTTAACTCTCTCTCTTATCCTGATTTATCCCAGTGGTGAAAAGAAATAGTCTCGTGAACGACGCTACAACACCCAGGAGCCTTGGCAGGGTGTACATAAGGCAGGTAAAATGCCAGCTGAGCAATTACCTTTGTTAGTAAAATAACACTGCACTGCACTTACAGGCTTGATTCATTGATTAATTTAATGTGTCGGCGCTCAGAACAAAGGTGGTGAAGGCAGATATGAATACCGTTGATATATTTGTAGTCTTTCCTTTTAATATTAACACCATCAGTACCATGACGTGTTTCCTTATTCATTTTGCTTACTATTGTGTGATTTTATTCAGTTCCAGAAACTCTTGTCGAGATTTAAATAGTGAAGACTGTGGCCATTAATCTTCTGACCTCCACTAATGTTCATAAAACGGTTTAGTCGTGCACAAATCTCAGGAAAAAAATTTGTCCCAATATTGAACTCAGAACCATTTTCAAAGGCCTCAAAGATCATTGGGTTTTATTATGAGCGTTTTTCCTGTTGACAGTGCAGAGTCATGTTCAAACTAACACTAGAATCATTCAAACAACCTTGAAAATCCAAATAACTAGCGGTACAGTAGTCGAGATAAGACGGACATTAATCTTTACTTACCTCATAAATGTCTTTTTTTCAAACACTGAATTAATTGTCACCGTTTAATAATAGTCGCCTCCCATGATAGATACCTGTGAACTTATTAATCATTTACTCTATTGAATTGTTGAATACCTAACTGTGTAAAGGAATGAAGTGTGGATCGGTCAGCTGGCGCGCGGGTACTTAGAGGAACCTTTGTTGTGTGTGTGTGTGTGTGCGTGCGTGTTTGTGTGTGTGTTGGTCCAATGGTTCTGCGTGGCCATGGATGATTCTCTCCTGCGCGTGTTCTCCCTCCATTTACCTCCGCGGGTCTTCCAGGAGAATAATTGATCAGCTCATTACTAATTACATGTTGATTCCCGTCTTCCTCCGAGGCAGCGTTAAGAATTCCGCTGCAAACTTCCATTTTCTCCTTTAATTACTTTGCCCCAGATTTTAAACCTACGAAAAAAAGAAAATAATCCGATAAATTTTTTCCTCCCCTTCCGTAGTGGACAAGGTGGAAAGGGAGAACACATAAGGAAGAACAGGTGAGAAAGAACAAAAGAACAGGTGAGAAAGAACAGGTTAGAATAAGTGAGAACAGGAAGTGAGAACAGGAAGGGAGAACAAACAGGTGAGGGAGATCAGATGAGAAATAACAGGTGAGGGAGATCAGGTGAGAAAGAACAGGTGAGGAAGAACAGATAAAAAGAATAGACTAAGAAGAACAAATAAGAGAGAGCAAATGAGAGAGAACAGGTAAGGTAAAACAGGTAATGTAAAACAGGTGATGTGCATTACTGTATAACCTTCATCAGTCCTTCCATCACCTTTCAGTAACCCTTTCACCAACCTTCTCCCTCTCAGTCACGGCAATTTTGCTTTATTTCTATTTTTTTCCTGTCAGCTTCTATTTCTTCCTTCCACCAGCCCCTCCATCAGCTTTCCTCCACTTCCCCACTAGCTCTGCCAACTTCGCCATCATCCTTCATTCAATCTCTGCGTCAGCTCTTCGTCAGCCCCGTGTCAGCTGCGCGGCTCCTCCCTGCATATAGTGTGCGCCGCCACTTATCTCGTCTCGGTCATTGCGCTTCTTAGAGTGTCTTATATTGGTAATCTTCTCTTCGTCTCGTTCTTTTCTGTTTTTCTCTCTTCGTCCAGTGTTTTGTGTCTGTTTCTGTCCTGAGTGTCATGTCAGTGATCGTGTAACATTTCCTGATTTTTTTTCATGTTTTGTCTTTTATTTTTGTCGTTTGTGTCATTTATTTCATGTATTTTTTTTATTATTCTTTTATTCACGTGTTTTGTTTCCTCTTTTTTTTTCGGGTTTTCTCTCCAATATTACTCCCATTTTTTTTTTCATTGATTGTTTTGTTCATTTAGAATTTCTCTTGGTCTTTACTTATATACATATTTATTTCTAACGAGTTTTATTTCACGTAAGCTTTCGTTCTCTCTCTCTATTGGCACTTATTCATGGATTGCATATGTATGTGATTAGTTTTTCGCCTCTCTCTCTCTCTCTCTCTCTCTCTCTCTCTCTCTCTCTCTCTCTCTCTCTCTCTCTCTCTCTCTCTCTCTCTACTCTACTCTACTCTACTCTGCTCTTCTTTGTTTTACTCTACTCTACTCTGCTTTGCTCTTCTCCGCTCTGCTTTCCTTTGCCCTGTTGTGGCTGGGTGACAGCTGCCGGGGATGTGTTATCTCTAACCTTAATACAATATCGCCGCGGGTGTGTTTCTGCATACGTGTGACTGCCATTACCTGCCGCCCAATAAGTGCCCCTCGCCAGCCAGGTGTGCGCCAGACAGATTATTCAATAAGTCGACGCGTGGTCATCCCGTATTGATTTCCTAATGCATGTTGATTCTGTGATAGTTAATGCCTCTCATCTTTGCCCGCGATCTGAGCTTGATTGGTGTGTGTATGTGTGTGTGTGTGTGTGTGTGTGTGTGTGTGTGTGTGTGTGTGTGTGTGTGTGTGTGTGTGTGTGTTATCGTGACGCGTTTATAGGATTATTTTGTGTGTTGTTTTGTTGTTTGTTTTCGTCCAACGCCAAGTCCGTAATCTTCTTTCTGCTTCGTCCTGTGATCTCTCTCTCTCTCTCTCTCTCTCTCTCTCTCTCTCTCTCTCTCTCTCTCTCTCTCTCTCTCTTCTTTTATCAGTTTTTCATTTACGCTCCGCTTCTCTGTCAATTTTCAAGTCCTTTGCTGGTTTTCTCTGGTATCAATTGTATTTTCGGTCTTTGTTCTACTTTTTCTTTATCAGTCTGCGTCTTTGTTTCACCTCCTCCTCCTCCTCCTCCTCCTCCTCCTCCTCCTCCTCCTCCTTTTCTTCTTCTTCTTCTTCTTCTTTTCGTTGTTGTTTCATTTCCCGTATCAGTTTTACGACTTTCCTTTACTACTTTGCCAATTCTTCGTGCTCGTCTATTCCTCTTTCTGAATCTGTTTTGCGTCCTATTACATGTCCTCTTCCTCTTCTTCCTCTTCCTCTTGCTTCCTCCTCCTCCTTGTCCTTCCTCTTCTTCACCTTGTTCTTCTTGTTAGAGTTCCTTTTCTTCTTTTTTCTTGCTTTCCTCCTCCTCTTCCTCTTTCCCTACCTCCTCCTCCTCCTCCTCCTCCTCCTCCTCTTTCCCTTCCTCCTCCTCCTCCTCCTCCTCCTCCTCCTCCTCCTCCTCCTCCTCCTCCTCCTCTTCTTCTTCTTTGTGTTCCTGTCAGACTAGCTTTATTTATTTCATATTCCTGTCAACTCTTGTCTGCTGTCCGTGAGCCTTGGCTGTGAAGGAACTGAGCACTCACACACACACACACACACACACACACACACACACACACACACACACACACAGAGAGAGAGAGAGAGAGAGAGAGAGAGAGAGAGAGAGAGAGAGAGAGAGAGAGAGGTGTACGCACTTAGATGTCCAATTTGTGTTCCTGTATTGTACTTAAACATCCCTTCAACGCTTGTACTTGTCCACTGAGAGAGAGAGAGAGAGAGAGAGAGAGAGAGAGAGAGAGAGAGAGAGAATTTATTATGTCCTTCGTGGATGCTCTCGCTTTTTCTCGCAGATTCAACCTTCATCTCTCCTTCACCTTTCTCTCTCTCTCTCTCTCTCTCTCTCTCTCTCTCTCTCTCTCTCTCTCTCATTCCATGTTTCGTTTCTCATTCAGTGAAAATTAATTATTCGTTTTGTTTGTCTTTCCTTCCTTTCCTTTGCTAAGATTGTTTACGTACAAGTGTGTATTTGCATCTCTCTCTCTCTCTCTCTCTCTCTCTCTCTCTCTCTCTCTCTCTCTCTCTCTCTCTCTCTCTCTCTCTCTCTCTCTGTATGTGTGTGTGTGTGTGTGTGTGTGTGTGTGTGTGTGTGTGTGTGTGTGTGTGTGTGTGTGTGTGTGTGTGTGTGTGTGTGTGTGTGAGCAGTGCGTGTGGCCCTGAATTTCACCTTTTCGCTGTAAATTCGGCGTGGCGTGGGTATTACAGTGGCGAGGGCAGACCATGAATATAATATCAGTAACCCAGTGCGCTGCTGATTTACGAGAGAGCACAAAAGCCTCTATGTGTTTTAGGGAATATCTAGCCGCCAAGTGAACCAGACTAATACACACGGAGCTTCCCTTTCCTCCTTTGCATGCCTCTGGTTTTTTCTGTTATTTTTTTTTTCGTCCTGGTATTTCATCTATTGCTTTTACATTCTCTTTATGCCCATGTTTGTCTCCTCTTGTCTCTGTGTGTGTGTGTGTGTGTGTGTGTGTCTGGTTCACTGTCTGGGTGGCTGGCTGTGTGTCTGGTTTGGTCTAGCTCTTTCTCTGTTTCTGCTGGTTCTCTCTCTCTCTCTCTCTCTCTCTCTCTCTCTCTCTCTCTCTCTCTCTCTCTCTCTCTCTCTCTCTCTCTCTCTCACGCACACACACACGGAAATTCCAAGAAATTATTTAAGTATCACAGTCAACACACACACACACACACACACACACACACACACACACACACACACACACACACACACACACACACACACACACACACACACACACACACACACACACACACACACACACAGATGCACTTGGGTTTACAGTATATTCTAAAAACCTCTTAAGTCTTTCTTTAAGCTCTCGTGGCGGTACATACTCTTTCATTCCTTTATTTGATTTTTTCTGTGTGTGTGTGTGTGTGTGTGTGTGTGTGTGTGTGTGTGTGTGTGTGTGTGTGTGTGTGTGTGTGTGTGTGTGTATGTGTGTGTGTGTGACACGTAAGCAGTCACCGGAAGCCTATTTCATATCAACAAAATTAGATTGGTGGCCTAGTTATTACTGAACGTGCAGGTATGTATATGAGTTAATTAATATGAGAATCGACTGGACACACTGTCACTGGGGGGAAAGAGGAGGGCAGGTGGGGGAAGCTTAGTCGCGGTCCCGGAGTAAGAGAATAGAGTTTACCATTAATTACACCGCGCTACCAATCCACTCCCTACTCACCCGCCCCTCTGCATCTCCCGGGGGGGCTTGAGGCTTGATGGTTCAGTGGGACTTATTGGTAAGGTGTTTGGGATGCAAGAGTCAGACATTAGGGTGAGGTCAGGAACGCGTGTGTTGGTGTGGATGTGCTTGTGTATAGGTGGTAAGTGATTAAGTTCTTGTGGGTGTAAATGTGGAAGTCTGACTAGTTCGTGTATGGATGTGAATGATTTAGTCTGTTAGTTCGTGTTGCTTCGTTGTGTTTAGGTACAGAGTTAATGTTAGTGAATGCACGTAGAGTAAAAGATGTAGTTGTGTTTTGGTAGAAGTCAGGAACGCTTGTGTTGGTGTTGGTGTGCTTGTGAGTTGTTGGTAATTGATTAAGTTCTTGCTTGCGTAAATAGAAGTCTGTTAGTTCGTGTTGCTTCATTTTGTTTAGGTAAAAGGTGAATGTTAATGAATGCAAGTGGAGTAAAAGGCGTAGCTGTATTTTGGTAGTATGAATGGGTATAAGTATGGCGCGTCTTGTTGTGGTAATGGATGATAAAAATGGATATAATGGTGATGTATGAATGGTGAGGGAAGCAAGGCAGTGAACCAGTTAGAGGAATGATAATGGAGTGACCTGGAATAGACGAGTGGCTGACAGATGGATAAAGAAGAATAGGAAAAGCTTTTATCTTGCTCCATAATCTTAGAGGCTAATGACTAACGATAATGACGATGGTGATAATAATAATGATGATTGATATGAGCTAAGTGCACCAAAGAAGAAGACCAAGCAACAAACTTTTTATTAGTCATTACAAGGGTGTTTAATGTAAGCCAGACTATTTGAAGTAGATTAAACTAAGAGAGGCAGGATAATAAAGATGAGGAGACAAATGTGCAGTGGGGAGGTTGATGAGGTCATTCAGCCACGATGGGAGGAAGAGTTTACACGAGGAAGAAAAGATGGGAAGCTTAAACATGTAATACTAAACTAAAATAAGTAGTCAAATAATGATAAGCAGAAGTAAAATAACCAATGAGGAGGAAGGCGGAGTCACTGAGCTAAGAAGAGAGAGAGAGAGAGAGAGAGAGAGAGAGAGAGAGAGAGAGAGAGAGAGAGAGAGAGAGAGAGAGAGAGAGAGAGAGAGAGAGAGAGAGAGAAGTAAGAGGTAACACGAGGAAGAAAGAAACGAATCACAGCAAGACAAGAACTGGAGTGAGTGCATGAAGGCAGCACCCCTTAAGCGGGGGAGGTGAGGCGTGTCCTGCCCGCATGACAAGTTTTAAACCCTGAAAACTCCTACAAAACAACCTTCTTCTTTCCCTCCTTCCCTCCTTCCCTCCTTTACCGTGGCCCCTTTAAACTCTTCCCCCTTAGCAGGCGAGTAAGCTCAAAATATCTATCCTCCAGTTTACGGTTCGACAATAAACGCATATGATCCAATTATACCACAGGTGCGCACTTTTGCCGGGGCGGGCGAGGGAACGGCGCCGATGCAAATTTTCTGAGAGACAAATAACAAGGCAATTAAACCGAGCCAGACAGCCGCAGGGGAACCGAACAAGGTGGAAGGGAAAAACGGAGCACATGGTTGTAATAAGTCTCCGGCCAGCTGACAATAAGGGAAGCAGGAGGAGGAGGAGGAGGAGGAGGAGGAGGAGGAGGAGGAGGAGGAGGAGGAGGGAGGAGAGGAAGAGAGAAAGAAGAGGACGATCAGTAGGAATAAGAACAAGTAGAGAAAGAGACAGACGGAAAGGATGTGAAGAATTAAGAACAGGAAGAACAGGAAGAGGAGGAGGAGGAGGAGGCAAGTAGAAACAGACTTAATAACGTAGAGAATATGGAGGAACAGAAGGAGGAATGGGGGGAGAAGGAGGAAGAGGAGGAAGCAGGAGGTTTAATTCTAGGTACGAGAATAGTAATAGCGAGGGTAGAAGGAAATTATTTTATCGATATTTTGATTTTTAGGCTGGACGTGGGGTGGCTGTATTAGGAGTCACGTGAATAATACCAGAGAGAGAGAGAGAGAGAGAGAGAGAGAGAGAGAGAGAGAGAGAGAGAGAGAGAGAGGTGAGTGGGTAGAAGTGGATGTGTCTGTGTTTGTTGTCATTTATCTACACACACACACACACACACACACACACACACACACACACACACACACACACACACACACACACACACACACAGTTTCTCATATTTGTGTGCGTGGATTGTTTTGGTTCTCGCCTCGGTACTGGCGCACACATGTGATGTATGGGCACGTAACTTCAACCCTCCATATTCATGTGTGTGTGTGTGTGTGTGTGTGTGTGTGTGTGTGTGTGTGTGTGTGTGTGTGTGTGTGTGTGTGTGTGTGTGTGTGTGTGTGTGTGTGTGTGTGTGTGTGTGTGTGTGTGTGTGTGTGTGTGTGTGTGTGTGTGTGTGTGTAATTCACCTCGGTCGTCTGCTGGTCACCCAGCCAGTGTTCCCCATTACGGAGCGAGCTCAGAGCTCATAGACCGATCTTCGGGTAGGACTGAGACCACAACACACTCCACACACCGGGAAAGCGAGGCCACAACCCCTCGAGTTACATCCCGTACCTGTTTACTGCTAGGTGAACAGGGGCCACACATGAAGAGGCTTTCCCATTTGACTCGCCGCTTCCCGGGACTCGAACCCAACCCTCTCGATTGTGAGTCGAGCGTACTAACCACTACACTACGTGGTGTGTGTGTGTGTGTGTGTGTGTGTGTGTGTGTGTGTGTGTGTGTGTGTGTGTGTGTGTGTGTGTGTGTGTCTGTCTGTCTGTCTGTCTGTCTGTCTGTCTGTCTGTCTGTCTGTCTGTCTGTCTGTCTGTCTGTCTGTCTGTCTGTCTGTCTGTCTCTGTGTGTGTGTGTGTGTGTGTGTGTGTGTGTGTGTGTGTGTGTGTGTGTGTGTGTGTGTACGGGTGGATCATTCCAGGCCTGTGTATACTGTCCACTAGACGCACACAGGGCACTCTTCCTCCTCCTCCTCCTCCTCCTCCTCTTCCTCCTCCCGCTGTCCAATAAAGCTGAGACTCAGTTGGGTCGTAAAAGAGATTTTTCCCTCCCAATTCTCCCCCTCCGAGCGTTCCTGTCGCGGCTCTGGCAACATTGACTGAACCAAGATAGAATCAAGATATATGAATCACAGGATAATCGTCTTTCGTTGCTGGTGTCGTAAGGGATATGTTTCTTCAGTAATTTATCGCCTTAAATTGACTGGCCGGTCTTTACGCTTGTTTCTGTGTCTTCGTGTGTGTCCGCAAGTTGACAGGAGGAGGAGGAGGAGGAGGAGGAGGAGGAGGAGGAGGAGGAGAAGAAGAAGAAGGAGGAGGAAGAAGAGCTGCAGGCTTATTCCATCTGGAGACTTATCTTCTTAACTGTTAATGAGAATGTGGATGTTGATATTAGAATAACTGTGGATAGTCTCACAAGACGATGATATAACTGACACGGCAAGGCTTGAATCTTTACCCCACCGCACATTGTTTCGTGTTACCGTGCGAGTGATGGCTTTCAGAATTGTACGCTACACTTCCACTGGATATGTAAACCTGAGCAACGATAGTAGTGGAAGTGTTAATTTTAGTCATGCTTAGGGTTGTCATATGCCAGTATCTGAAACACATCTACAACGCACCTCTACTTCCAGAAGGGTTGAGTTGAAGTTGCATGGATTTTAACGGTGTCTTCTATCACTGCATCTGTAAACTTGAAGAAAAGCAATCGTAGGAGAAAGGTTCATTTAGTCATACTCAGTCGTGTCATAGGCGCGTATCTGAAACACATCTACACCGCAGCTCTATTATGAAAAGGGTTGAGTTGGAGCTACACGTGTTTTAACGGTGTTTTTATCTAGTTTCAGTGAGAAATTAACAAGATTTATGCATTATGAAACGGAGAATTAGTCTTACAAAACCCGGCTTATCATCTCTGCTACCTTTGGAAATAGTCGTGGCGAGAGAGCAAAGCGTTTCTGTACACGAGGTTATAATATTCCGATGGCTAATGAAATACCAGTTAGTGAGGTGAACCAGGTGAGTGGAGTCGTGGATACTTTAAAGGTACAGAGATAAAGAGACTCTTCGTGGCCGTGTCTAGTCGCCTTGCACATCGATAACACATTAAAGTCCAATTAGTGGGTTAGTGACACGAGGTGAATGGTAATGCTATCGTAATGTTATTGTAATGTTATAAATGTAACCTCCCGGCTTACTAATGCCGGACAAAGGAAAGACTGATCCATTTCATCATATTAATTGCGTTGTATTCATTGAACTCGCATGAAGCTCACCAACTCTCGTGACACTAATTACTCGGTGGTTTAATTGTGTAAAGATGAACGAACGAATGAACGAGCGACGCACTAACGGCGGTAATGTATAAACTTCTCCCAGAATTACCGAGGGAAGCTCACAGGTGGAGGAGAAAACGGAGAGAAGAAAAAAAAACGCTGGGAAAGAAAAAAAAAAACTTTCTTTCATTAGTTTTGAGGAGAGGAAAAAAGCGACAAATTAGAGAACAATCCTACTCTCTCTCTCTCTCTCTCTCTCTCTCTCTCTCTCTCTCTCTCTCTCTCTCTCTCTCTCTCTCTCTCTCTCTCTCTCTCTCTCTCTCTCTCTCTCTCTCTCTCTCTCTCTCTCTCTCTCTCTCTCTCTCTCTCTCTCTTGATTCAACGTTTAAGAGAAAAAATCTTCAGAAGGACATGTTAACAAGCCTGTGTTCTGTGATCCGTTGCTTCTTCTTCCTCCTCCTCCTCCTCCTCCTCCTCCTCCTCCTCCTCCTCCTCCTCCTCCTCCTCCTCCTCCTCCTCCTCCTCCTCCTCCTCCTCCTCCTCCTCCTCCTCCTCCTCCTCCTCCTCCTCCTCCTCCTCCTCTTCCTCCTCCTCCTCCAATACATCTTGAGAGTTACAGCTTGACTCTATCTTCACTCCACCTCAGCTTCCTCTTCATTCCACTTCACTTCTGTCCTGCTGCTATGTCCGTCTTACCCTCACGTCACCTCTCCAGTCCACGCTCAGTTCTCAGGTTAACTACACTTCTAGGCATCTCCACATCCTGGCCAGCCTCACAATACCTCTAAATTCCATCTTACAGTAGAGCCACTACACATTTGTATTAGTGCCACTTTGTTTCTCGGTGTATGTTTCTGTTTATTTAATTTTACCTTTTTTCTCGACTTGATTCCTTATTATTGCCTCTCCATCTCCTCTTCATATTTTATCCGCATCACATCTTTTCAATCTTCTTATCTTCAATATTTCCATCAGTCGTTCTAACTCTCTATACCTTAATTTTTACTCCATCACACTCTATTGCCACTCCATTCCCATATTTCAGGACAGTTTGGGTCATGTACTATATCCACATTGTATACATCTACTGACAACACGTACAATAATCCACCTTATTCCACCTCTACACATTTATACCACTCCGCATCTCAGAACAGCCTCGACCATATGCTACACACATACAGACATTTACACTATACCACCTAATTCCACCTCACTTTGACACACAACTATAAAATTCCACAACATCTCAAGCCTCTCCCACATACTACACACACACACACGCACACTATTCCACCTACTTCCACCTTACCTTGCTCCACAACTCTCCTTCCACATCCCAACACTGTCTTAACTTCATACTCTATCCACATCACCGCACGGACAATGCACACCTTCCTCCATTTTTATTCCACCTCAGTCCTCCAGCCACCACTCCACCACTCCACCATTCCACTCAGAGCCATGGGAGTCGTGACATCGATCCCCACTTCACCATGGCGGCATTAACATGGCTGTTTCCATGACGCTACCATCCATCACTTTTGTTTATCGCCGCGAGCCGCAGAGTAACGAGCAAAAGTGAGAGAGAGAGAGAGAGAGAGAGAGAGAGAGAGAGAGAGAGAGAGAGAGAGAGAGAGAGAGAGAGAGAGAGAGAGAGATAAAGATGATGAGTTTCAACAGTGGCGGGGATTGAGGCGCGTCCTGTTATTACTGTCACTGGTGAAGGGAAGGAAGGGCGTGCTAACCACCTAATTGGTTTCCACGGCTGGTTGTTGTGGACACTATGTGCCACCGCCATGCAGGATCCATGAGCTGCCTGTTTACCTAGTGTTGGCCGTCAGCGTCTCTCTACTTAGCTACCTGTCGTGTGTCTGTCTCACACATACGGACTTCTGCCTGTGTTTCTTCAGTTTGGTTGGTCTTTTTGTCACTGTATCTGCAGCGGCTCTGTGTATGAGAAAGCAAGTGCGCCATGAAATAGGAGTATGAGCCAGGTGAGATACATTCCGATGCGGCGCTGTATACACGAGTCCTGGTGTTTGTTGTGCTTCCAATCAGCGCCCAGAGATTGGTGAAATTGGGTGGATGCACTGAGAGAGAGAGAGAGAGAGAGAGAGAGAGAGAGAGAGAGAGAGAGAGAGAGAGAGAGAGAGAGAGAGAGAGAGACTATTCTAAAGCATGTCCATGAGAGATTGAAATCATTTCCTTTTTTTTTCTTTAACTGTCTGACTGGTGAATAGATCGATGCAATGGAGTAGAACACCAAAAAACTGGTAATTTCTTTGTGATGTCCTTCCTTGTGCCACGCGGCCTGCACCTTCTCCGCCTTCCTGACAAGAAAATTACAGTGGACACAATTACCTGAAGAAAAAGAAACACTGGCTTGTCTAACTCTGACAAGTGCTCGTGCTGGTGACAGGCGTGAAGTACAGAAGCTCGAGGCAAGACTGGAGAGATCAATTTTTCACCTGGTTCAGGATTCTTTATCAATTGGTCACTTTTTTTCTCCTGAAACAGAACGAATAGATTACCTAGATACATGAGTAGGTAGAAGAGAGAGAGAGAGAGAGAGAGAGAGAGAGAGAGAGAGAGAGAGAGAGAGAGAGAGAGAGAGAGAATTGTGTTTACTCTGTATGTAGTAGCGGTACTATTTCCATGTCTTTATGAGCTTAAACTTAATCTTTTTTTTTTTTTTTTTTTTTTAAGGAAGTAGACCTTTACTTTCTTCCTCTTGTTGGCTTCATTAGGTAAGTAAACTCGTGAAGCCCTTGTTCGAATCTCTTGGTCCACTCCCTCACCTACGCTGTGGTCGCAGTTCTTGTGGGGGTGCTGACCTTTGGCTTAACATTTATCCCTTGACCAATCAATCTCCTTAACAAGCAAAGATCTAATCCACCATCCAATAATGTGACTTGAAATACATAAGAAAGGGTTACGGGAATCACCATACTAACTTAATTAATCCCTTCAGTACTGAGACATATTTTTATCAAGCGCTTTGTGTGCGATAAGATTATTTTATTAACATTAGGAAGCATCTTTGGAGGGCAGAAGATTAATGGGAAAAGTCTTCACTAATTTAAGTTTCTGAAGCTGTATAAAATCACCAAATAATAAACAGAATTATTATGAAAATGTGTCATGGTACTAAAAGGATTAAAACCATTTTATGCTTAGTTTTTTTGGAATTCATACTAAACTTCTAACCGTGTGTGTGTGTGTGTGTGTGTGTGTGTGTGTGTGTGTGTGTGTGTGTGTGTGTGTGTGTGTGTTATGATTTTTTTTTTTCTGAATATGGTCATGTCTTTAACGTTTGCCTTCTTTATTAAGGAAGGACTGATCGCCGCTGTCAAGGAAGCAAAGGCGTGGTGTCAGTGAACGAGTGAGTGATGTTGGCTTGGGTGGGAGCGCATCGAACGATTTAGTGTGGAAGAGTAGTATAGGTTAAAGGGAGTGGAGGGGGGGGGGAGGGGCGTTTTGGTGTGTTTTGCATAATGGATGATTGGGTTTTGTAGCGGCGGTGGTGGTGGTGGTGGTGGTGGTGGTTGTGAAATGGTGGTTGCAGAAGATGTAGTAGTTGTAGTGGTATTTTAACAACTATAGGAGCTGCTACTATTGTTACTCCTACTACTATTATTACTACTACTACTACTACTACTACTACTACTGCTGCTGCTGCACCACCACCACCACCACCACCACCACCACCACCACCACCACCACCACCACCACCACCACCACCACCACCACCACCACCACCACCACCACCGCCGCCGCCGCCGCTGCTGCTGCCGCCGCCGCCGCCGCCGCCGCCGCCGCTGCCACCACCACCACCACCACCACCACCACCACCACCACCACCACCACCACCGCTGCTGCTGCTGCTGCTGCTGCTGCTGCCGCCGCTGCTGCTGCCGCTGCTGCCACCACCACCACCACCACCACCACCACCACCACCACTACCACTGTCACTGTCACCGTCACCACTATCACTGCTACTGCTGCTGCTGCTGCTACTACTACTACTACTACTACTACTACTACTACTACTACTACTATTGGTGCTGCTGCTGTTGCCTCGGAAACAATTCCATATCAGTCATTACTGTCATAGTTCATAACAATAACGAAAAGGAAAGTAACTAGCTAGTACACAGCAGCAACATTTGACATTTGCAGCGGTCACTGGCACAAAGAAAATGTTGATGATGCATGAAATCATATGAATTTCCATAGAATCACTCGAATAATTGGCAAGTTCGTGGCATTAATATCCATTTTTAAAGCTGACCAAAGTATGCATGTATTTAGTCACCACAAAGCATCACTTTTTTTTCAACATTAAATTTGGTATGTTATTATTCGCTCGAGAGATATTTCCAAAGCGTAATTGTATCTAACTTTACGGGACACATGTGATGGAAGTATTTCCTTAAAGATACGCATAGGAGCTTGAGTCTCATGAAGTTAACCTATTGAGTATCATGATGCGTTTCCATTTTTATTCTGCTTATTATATGATGATTTTATACAGCTTCAGAACCTTATATGGGGAATTAAAATAGTGAAAACTGTTGCCATTAATCTTCTGACCTTCATAGACCATTCCTAATGTTAATAAAATGCTCTAATCGTACACAAGTCTCACGGTAAAATGTGTCCCAGTACTAAAGGAATTAAATGCTTTAAAACCTAACTGAACGACACTTGAGAAAAGAGAGAAGGTCATCCACCTAAGTTGCAAAGATACATTTTTTAGGAGGGACCTAACCTAACATAACCTAACCTACCGTAAACTAACCTAATCTAACCTAGCCCAATCTAACCTAACCTAACCTAACCTAATCTAACCTAATAGGGGGCTTGGGAAGGGGTGTGTTGTGTGGGTGTGCGTGGTCTTCAGTGCGGCAACAGCGGCGCCTCGTCCCAGAAGGAAGTGCCTTTTAGGAACATAAAGGGAGGCTGGCGAAAGGCAAAGAAGGAAGGAAAGACGCCGGGAGGTGCCGTTCGTAAAGTTAGAGTATGAAGGAAAAATCAAAACTCTCCTATCGGCACTTCTTTCCTCACCTTTCTTGCCTCCCTTGCCTCTTGCCCTTTTCCGCCTCCTTTATCCCTCCTTCCCTATATTTTCTTAATCTCTCTTTTCTTCTTATCTTTTCTTTCCTCATATTCTCACTTTTTCTCACCTTCTCATCTCTTCTCTTCTCTTCTCTTCTCTTCTTCTCTCCTTTCCTCACCTCCCTTACCTCCCGCCCCTTCCTTGCTTCTCGCCGTTTACCTCCTTTATCTCTCCTTCCCTACTTCTCCCTATCTCCCCCCTCCTTTCTCCTCCTGCTCCTCCTTCCCTATCACCTTCTGTCCCTCCTCCCTAACCTCCTGCTTATCCTTTTTCTATTTCCTGTCAACCCCTTCATACCTCCTCCTTCATGTCTCCCTCCTTCTCTACCTTCTGGCCCCCCTCCCCATCCTACCATCTCCTGTCCCTTCTCCCTTCCTCCTTCCTGTTTCCACATTCCTTCATCCATTTCGCCTTCTGCAATTCCGACTTCCCGATTTTTCTTACACTTTTATTTATCCCCTTGCGCATCTCCGTCTCTCTTGCCCCTCTTCCTTCCTTTTTCATCTCTTTTCCTTCTTACTTGCTTCCGACCGTATTTCTGCTCTTCCTCCCCTCCTTACCTCTTCCCTCTCCTTTCCTCCAGTCCGTCTCCTCTGGCCCTTCAATTCTCCGTTCATTCGTGGCTCCATCTAACCCTCCCTCCCTCCCTTCCTTGCCATTCCTGCCCTGCTCTGACCTGTCCTCCCCTGCCCTCCCCCCCTCCCCTCTTCCCCCTGCCAATCACCCCCACGAGGTCAGACTCCAAAAGATATGAATGATTTATGGGTGTATTGGATTTTCCTTATATTTTCTTTCCGCACTTCTTTCTTCCTTGACAGCGAGTGAAAGCTTGATTTGTCTGTTTGCTTTTTGGTGTGTGTGTGTGTGTGTGTGTGTGTGTGTGTGTGTGTGTGTGTGTGTGTGTGTGTGTGTGTGTGTGTGTGTGTTATTTTTTAATCATTTATTTTTATTTTTTTCTAAGCGTTTTGATTTTTTATTTCTCCTTGTGTCTTTTATATTTGATACATTTGCTAGCTACTATAATACGCACTCATCTCTCTCTCTCTCTCTCTCTCTCTCTCTCTCTCTCTCTCTCTCTCTCTCTCTCTCTCTCTCTCTCTCTCTCTCTCTCTCTCTCTCTCTCTCTCTCTCTCTCTCTCTCTCTCTCTCTCTCTCTCTCTCTCTCTCTCTCTCTCTCTCTCTCTCTCTCAAGGAAGTATGACTATTTCTTCCTGTTGCTTTCTCTCACAGTTCCTTTCATGTTCCTCTTTTCTTTCCCCTTTCTCTTTCATCTTTCCCTCACATTCTTCTCGTAACTGCATTATTTTTGCTTTATTGACTTCCTTCCTTTCTTTCCTTACCTTTCTCTTTCCTTTCCCTCCATTCTCATCCCTTCTCTCTTTCTTTTCTCTCCATCATTTTCCTCTTACTTCTCCATCATTCCTTACCATAACAACAATCATCACCATCACCACCACCACAATCACCACATAGGCACCGTCACTCTACCGGAAAGCAAAGCAACCTGCAGTTATCCTAATTCCCACTTCACGGCGTCCTGTCTCGTAATAGCGGCGTCATCTGCAACAAATTAATGAAAGTCTGGAGACGGTTCGTGGAATCTTGGTGAATTTTTAAGAGATTCACCAACCACTTTGCAGGTCCGCCCGTTCCATTATTTTCCGGATCACGGTTGGGTTGGGGTTGTGTTACTTGTTTCTCTCTCTCTCTCTCTCTCTCTCTCTCTCTCTCTCTCTCTCTCTCTCTCTCTCTCTCTCTTCTCTCTTCTTCTTTTTTTTTTTCGCCCGAATGCTGATCGTAAATATAAACGAGTACCGAATTCATTTCACAGACAAGCGGGTTTTGAATACATTAGGGAAGTAATTTGGGGATTCTCAGTAGACATGGAGAACAGAATCATCGCCAAGGTTTTATGTTTATTTGATACGATTGGAAATTATCTTCTTTACTCCCACTCTGGAATCTGACGGTTTTTATTTCTCGTTTTTTTTCTTTTTTTTTTTCTTTATTCTGGTGGGTATAGGGAGGATGGATGTTCTTATTTGATTCCAGAGTCGATTATCAGGGAACAAATGTGCAGTGTGAGGGGAGAGGAGGAAGGGGAACATGAAGGAGCGAAGGAAGGAAGGAAGGAAGGAAGGAAGGAGGGAAGGAGAGGAAGGAAGGGGAGGGACGGAGAAAGTCATTGTTATATCCGCCAAATTTCATTACAATATTCATGAGAACTATCACACACGACGCACACATGAACACACACACACACACACACACACACACACACACACACACACACACACACACACACACACACACACACACACACACACACACACACACACACACACACACACAGACTAATGGCAGTAGAAGGTAATGTGTATTTAAATGGCAAAGGGTTGCTTGCTATTATGATACAACAGATAATTCAATAGAGAGAGAGAGAGAGAGAGAGAGAGAGAGAGAGAGAGAGAGAGAGAGAGAGAGAGAGAGCATATTCCTATTTACTGTAGCTGGAGGGGAAATTTAAAAAAAAAATCGTACGAGACTTTAGCTGGCTGGAGAAATGTGAGAGGAAAGGAGGAAGTGGAGAGAGCGAGAGTGTGTGGCTTGGTGTTATATTGACCAGCAGTGGATATCGGCTGTGAGTGGATACAGAGCCCCCGAGTGGATAATGAAGTCGAGTGGATATTGAAGGCAAGGTTATGCGGCCACACGAGTAAAAATGGAGGGAAAAATGAAACTTATTGTCACCCAAGTAATTCAGATGGCAAGAAAGTGCTATTCCACGGCAAATGTAATCAAGAAAAGCAGCGGTAATAGAGGAAAGAAACGCAGAATAACACGGGTGGAAATATAATAATAAAAGAAGAATATATTAACAGTTGGATGAGGAGAAATATACAGAAGACAAGAATAAAAAATTAAGATAAAAGAATTAATGATTGATATGAAAAAAGCAGCAGTAATAGACGAAAGAAAATGCAGAATAACACGAATGGAAATATAATAATAAAAGTATATATTAACAAAGTGAATGATAAGAAGAAAAAAACAGTAATAGACAAAAGAAAATACAGAACACACGAGTATAAAAAAAATAAATAAATGTAAGAAGAATACATTAACAACTAAGTGATGAGAAAAAATATATATGACACGTTGCATAAAATCATTCTTCCATAAGGCGAAATAATACAGACTAACATTTTTTTTTTTTTTTATATATATTTCGTTTTTATCCATCTGGCGAGAAGGATGAGAGAATTGTATATAGACATTTTTTTTTTTTATTTTCCGTACGTATATATTTATTATTTTATACGATTCTGATCCTTATAACACCTTTCCTTTCGCGCCCCTGACCTCCCACCAATGTTATTATTAAAGGGACATTCACCATAGGAATAATGTGCCTTGGGCCTTGACATTTTTCTTCCCATCCGTGTAATATTACTGTGGGTAGTGGTGGTGGTGGTGGTGGTGGGGGGTGAGGATATGGCCGAAGCGATGGTAAATGGATGTGAGAGTGTAATAATTCTTAAGGAGAAAAATTGTGTTGATGGTGATTGTCATAGTAGTAGTAGTAGTAGTAGTAGTAGTAGTAGTAGTAGTGGTAGTAGTGTAGAGGTAGTAGTAGAAGACGTGGTTGTGGTGGTGGTGGTAGAAGTAGCAGGAGCAGTGGTGGTGGTGGTGGTGGTGGTAGGTGATGTTAGTGCAAACGTCAGCGTGGAGGTGGAGGAGGAGGAGGAGGAGGAGGAGGAGGAGGAGGAGGAGGAGGAGGAGGAGGAGGAGAAGGAGGAGGAGGAGGAAGAAGAAGAGGAGGAGAAGGAGAAAGGGAAGGTCTTATCAGCGGTCGATTGATGGATGTGTTAAAAATTGTAAACCAGATTGGCAGGCGGGCGGGCGACGCGAAGATAAATATCGACACCGATCTATAAAAACGTGCTACACACACACACACACACACACACACACACACACACACACACACACACACACACACACACACACACACACACACACACCACCTCTGCAACTCATTACAACAGGCAAAAAAAAAGACATCACAATCCAAGCACAAGAAAAGGAAATCAAAGCAGAACCGGGAAAAAAAACAACTGAGATAACGAAATAGAAAAAAAAGAAAACACAAAATGGTGAAAAAAAAGAAACTCGGGATATAATGAAAACGGAAGACCAAGAAATTATTTAAAAAAAGGAAACAGAAAATGAAAATCCACGCCTACACCAAGTCAGTCAGCCACTCAGTCAGTCAGTCACGCACACAGCCAGCCACCCAGCCAGCCAGCCAGCCAGCCATCCAGCCAGTCAGCCGGCCAGGTTCTGAGCAAGAGGGCAAAACATCCATTATTTATCCACCGCTGCTGGAGTCTTGAACGACGTGGCGGGTCGACCTTTGGACAGCCTGAGATAAGCCTTTGTGTGAAGCTTCGGCGAGAGCGTGCCGGGCCGGAGGGAAGCCGGGATTTGAAGCCCTGAGTGAAGTGGAGGCTTGTCACCGGGAAAATAGACTTTATAGTTATCTGGGAACCCGTTTTCCCCGAAGCTTTAAGGGATTTTTCTGGAGAGGAGATGTCAGGGGAGTGTGATTTGATGTACGGCGTAATGAAAGTGTTCCTGAGTGTCTGGAGTCCAAAAGCCGTTTCTTCATAATAATTCAAGAGCCGTTTCTCTCCTTACTTTGAAGTTTTAAAGACAATCTTCCTGGAGGTGCCGTGTGACGAATGTTGGTTAATGTGTTGGCTAATGGTACCGTTTCTGAATA
>NC_059302.1:1510924-1560924 GCF_017591435.1 Portunus trituberculatus
CCTGGTCCGCGTTCAGCATCAAGGGAAACAAGTGTCACCAAGGAGCACGAATGAAATAACACAGGGAGTGGGAGAGTAACATGAGGTGGGCAAGAAGAGGTCCGTAGGGAGTGGTATGAGACGGTGGGAGAGGAGAGAAAGGTAGTAGAATGAGTGAGCAGGGGAAGGGAATAGGAGCGTGGTGTGTGGAGGTGAGGGAGGGGAAGGGGAAGGTAATCAAAGCTAACGAATTACTCTCATTGACATGTGATTTGCGAGGCGAACTTTCTGACGGCTGGTGTTGTGTTGTTTCATGGACGCTTGGCTGTGTGTGTGTGTGTGTGTGTGTGTGTGTGTGTGTGTGTGTGTGTGTGTGTGTGTGTGTGGGTGGGTGTATCTATTTGCGTTTCGTTTAGTTTGCGTGCGTCACAAATCCAAGTGATGAAAAAACTACTGATTCGTGTGACTGTCGTGGCAGAGAATCGAATCACACACACACACACACACACACACACACACACACACACACACACACACACACACACACACACACACACACACACACACACACACACACACACACACACACACACAAAAGGTTGGAGAAATGGAAGGAGAAAAATAATAATGGTACAGAGGACTTGGGCGTACCTTAGTTGATTGCTTGCCAATATACTCGTCTGTAAACGTCTGGGGAGCAATTCATTAGCGTTTCGGGTATTTTTAGTCCACTGGAGTCACTGATGCCGATTGGGTCAGCCGGGGAGATGTAGCATGTTGAGTTACGGGTTATTTCTTAGAGTTTGCACATGATTGACTATATGATGAGAATGTGGTTGTGAATGATAATGAGTAGTTGTAAAATGTAGCCTTATCAAATTTAGTATTGAGACGCATTTTAACCTTGATTTTTGGGTATGATTAGACGGTTATATTTACAATAGGAAAGGTACATGGAAGTCAAAAAGATTAATGGCCAGAGTCGTCACTTATTTTCATCCTCACATAAGTTTCTGAAGCTGTACAAAATCACTAAATAGTAAGCAGAATGAATATGGAAATACGTCATAGTACTGAAAAATTTAGTAGGTACTGCTGGTGGAGTCTGTGATGATTTCAGGAGGTACAGGAGACTTATGGCGGTGTTAGAGTTTTAGGCATGCCCAGGGGGTATAGGAGAGGAGCCCCGAACATACTCCCACGGATCACCAACGTAAAAAAAAAATCCTATTTCCTGTAGTTTGAATTAATGGCCTGGTGATATTGACCTGTAGATGACCTGTAAATACTGACCCATGAACACTGACGTACATAATAGCTTGTATACAATAGCCTGTAGACAATGACCTATGAAAAATGACCTTTAAGTACTGACCTCTATAGATAATGACCCCTTTTAGCGGTAAGTTGTGATTATTTTTAGACATTGATTTGAAAACTTGTGCGTAGCTGACCTGTATGTGATGACCAGCATGAAATGACGTGGGAGTGACCTTTATCTGACCTGGGAATAGAGAAAATGGCGCTGCTGATCCTGAAGGCTTGTCTTCGGATTTAGAAGCGACATGGACAGTTTAGTCGCGCCACGACAAACTGTTTAACGTTTCATGGGTGTTCGTAATAAAGGATGTCGACTCTTTTAAATATGGAAGTACGCCGGACTGACCTCGTACTAAATTAATTGTAAAGGTGACAGGTGAAAGATTAAAAGCGCGTCACATCACAATCTGTCATAGACTCGTAATGGGTAAGAGTTTGTAATTAAATGATGGTGTGATAGTTAAGTTTTGATGCTGGTTATTGACTTATTCATTTGTTTCCATATTTCATAACAGAAATGGGCTAAGGCGCTGTTGCGTGTTACTATAAAATTATCGGATTATATTAACGCCCATCTGTTCTCACTTGTACATTTATAAAATTAATTTAGTGTTTTAAAATGTAATTAGAGCTCGATTTTGTCACTGTTTTGCTTCACTGATAAGTATTGAAGACAAAACTATTTTCAAAATTTTTCATAAGGACAATATAATGTACTGTGCTGGAAAAAGGAAAAAGAAATCAATAATTACTCACATGATAGGAAATATATCAGAAAAATTCATATGGAAATCACGATCAGGTAGAGAGAGAGAGAGAGAGAGAGAGAGAGAGAGAGAGAGAGAGAGAGAGAGAGAGAGAGAATTTTATTTATGTCAGCTTAATTTGCATACGAGCAACAAATGTGAGGAAAAAGTTGTATATTTCAGTGTATAACTTTAGGAGTACTGGATAACACGGACCGTCACGAGTAGACAGAGAATGTGGAGGTAAAAATATTGCACGTGACGCATACGCTGACCTTATCCTCGACCTTACGTTGTGTGCACGCTCTAGTCTTTTTTGTATCCCATTGAACTTTTACCAGCACACCAATACACTACGATGGTTTGGAAGTGGCGCCTATATTGTACCAGTTAATGCAAGGGTGTTTTGTGTGTGTGTTTTTATATTAGACTCCATCCTTTATTTATTTGGTTACTTTTATCATTTGGAAATTGAAGGAATGGGAAAAGAAAGCAGCGGTTTGTATAGGAAGAGTTCAAAGTGCAGGTATAAAGTGATAATTTTTGGTTACCTTGCTTCATATTTTTTTTTTTTTTTTACATTATTTGAGTGAGATGAAAGAGTCAGTGATACAAGCGACAAACAGATGCATGAATAACGTCGCAATGATAGCCTTTATTTATTTTTTTTATGCATTTTTTTTCAACGCCAATTCACTCCCTCCATGCTAACTGGTATTGTCACTTTCCCTATTATCGCCACGAATGTTACACCGAAATTTGCTATTGTTGGACATTTATTAGTTTCATTCATTAGTTTCAGTTACCCTTTGTCTATTCATCGAGCTAATTCATCCACACATCCCCGTCCCCATTGTTGCTGTTGTTTTTTTTGTTTTGTTTTTTGCACGCGCCTCTGTTTTCTCTGTATGTTTGTTTCCATCATAGCAAATTTGAGCTGATGGAAAGCGATAATGGCCATGCTTGTTAGTTTGTGTCACTGGAACAAACATTAATTACCGGTTAATGTGAAGTATTACACAGGTGCTTTTACGGTGACAGTGGTGGCAGTGGTGGCGGCAATACGGACAGTGGCTTAAGGTGAAACGATACCATTGTTTTTAGTACTATATTTTAGAACGTGGAACGCTGCGGCGGGATGGGGTGCATAGATAGTTATTGATTGACTTAAATCCTTCAGTACCATGACGTGTGTCCTTCTTCATTCTGCGATTTTACACAACTTCAAAAATTCAGAGGGTGGGATTAAAATAGTGACGATTCTGGCCATTAATCTTCTCGCCTCAATAGACCCTTCCTAATGTCAATGAAATGGTCCTAATCTTGCACAAATATGAAGGTAAAAGTGTGTCTCAGTATTGAAGGGGTCATGGAAATGTGGAAGCAAGATCGTATGGCGTGGGTTATGCCTTTGAGACACTGCTGCCACTAACTTCTTACTCATTTTTTACACCACTCCGTTACCGTATGATCTTTGTTAAGCCCTTCAGTACTGGGACTCATTTCTACCTTGAGTTTTGAGTGTGATTAGAAGATTTTATTGACATTAGAAAGGCTTTATGGAGGTTAGAAGTTAATGACCCGAGTGATTACTATTTAAATCCTCACACAAGTTTCTTAAACTGATAAAATCATCAAATAATAACCAGAATGAATATGAAAATGCGTCATGATACTGAACGCGTTAAGGCTTCAGAACTTCCTTCAGTCTGTGAATCTCTAATCGTGAGTAAGGTTTGAAGTCACAAGCTTTTGGCCACGATGAGAAAGTTATCCACAGAGGATGGGTGGAGTGATGGAAGGGAAGGGAGGGAAAGGAAGGAAAAGAGACTTGTCCTGAGCGCGTTTATTAAAGCTGGTTAATTGTTGGTCTTTCATCAGTAGTAGTAAGGAAGGGAGGAGAGAGAGCAGAGCGGACGGTAAAGGTATGCCAAGGAGGTGAGGGGAGATGTAGTGCGTCGTTTCACTTAACCTGTCGACTTTACTCTATGGAGCCAGCTAGCTAGCCTCCACACAGCCGCCGTATAGCCACGCCAGGTTCCTTTGTGTCGTCTTGGAAACCGTACTTTTTTTTCTATGCGTGTGTATCTTCTCTCGTTTTTTTCTGATAATTTTATTTTTCTCAGTGTCTGCTGTGAATTTCATGACACATTTAGTTTGATAATTTTCCTTCCCTTCTTCCGGCTTAGTCACGTGTGCGGACGTGCCATCTCTTTACCTTGTATTATTGATGTTGCTCCAATACTGTCTCGGTTCTGGTTGTGATTGCTTAATGTTTGACTTTACGTAGATTTTTTTTTTTTTTTAGAATATTTGAAGAAAAGGAATAAAAAATCATAGGCCACCCGACCATTGGTTAAATAGATAGGTTGATAGATTGATGCATTATATTACGTACCATTTTGTGCCTCGTTAAAAATGAATTATTACTCACCTGCCGAAGAGAACTTTTCATTTCATGGCGTGATGCAATATTACTCTCTGCCTGTAATTGCTTTCCAAATAAAAAGAATGACACTTTTCACCCAACATTACTACCAAGGTCCAGGTGGTACAGACGGCGGTGTGTCCTGTGTCATTAGCGGAGGTGGCTGTTGGGGGGGGATGTGGTGATGTTGGTGGGAAGTTGGCGGTGGAGATAGTGGTGGTGATACTGTGGTAATTGTGGTAGTGGTGCAGGGGTGTAGTGCAGTGATGGTACTAGTGGAGGTAGTGGCTGTTGTTGTGGTGGTGGTGGTGGTGGTGTATTATGAGGGAGGGTTGGATGGGGTGGTGATGGCGGAGGTGAATGGAGTTTGTAGTGGTTTTTCATATTTTACTAAATTTTTAACCATTTAGCGAATTTCTCGTATCGTTTGGCGAGCAACTTTTCCAGTAGCTCGCCAGTAATGGTTGTCGCTTCGCTGAACCACCACCATCACCGCCACAACTCCATAAATATGCACACACACACACACACACACACACACACACACACACACACACACACACACACACACACACACACACACACACACACACACACACACACACACACACACACACACACTGCTACCACAAATGTTAGAGACAGGAGCTTTCTCATGCTTGCACTCACTCCTCCCACACACCACCACTACCACCACCACACCCAAAGGCTCTAGTTATCTTTGCAAGTCAAACCGCGAGTAAGAAAAATGAGACTCCAGTGTACGTATGCTAGTAATGGATATGTGGCTTCGCTCTGAAATGTTCCTTTTTACCCTTGATAACCGTATTAACTGGTGAAAGCCGCCTAACGTACGTAGACCTTTGCCTTATGGTTCTCAATGCCCCCAGGAAGGACCTTGTACATATATTTTTGGGTGGAATTACGTGTAAATACAAGTAGAGAAAGTGTGAAAAAAAGAGCAGATATAAGGCGATACTCACACAACAATAGACTTCTCTTTTAATATCCTGAACTCAAGACAGAGGAATGGTTGGAAAAGGACTGATGGAAAAAGTGCAGGAAAAATATAGGTAATAGGAAATATAAAAGATAAATGGTATAAGAAATAAGATCCAGAATCTGGTAGACTAAAACATTATATTTATTTTGTATACTGTTTCTTCCGAGTCAGATTTAGGCAACATTTACTTATTGTTTTTCTTGCAACATATTTTTTGTGACAATTTTCCTGAGACTCTTATTCTTATCTATTTATTACTTATTACTATTTATCATTCAGTAACTAAGAGAGAGAGAGAGAGAGAGAGAGAGAGAGAGAGAGCTTCACTAATTCATGAAACAGTCAGCTGTAGACTTGCTGCTTCGTGTCGATGGTTCGCTCTGTTTTGAGTACGATCCACATATTCCTGAACTTCTGAAGGCAAAGGCATGTTTAAATAGTATCTGTGTGCGCTGAAGGTTAGGTTACTTTTTCATTACCTTCTCTGCAGCACGTATCGCCGGAGGCACTCAAGTCTCGGCAGGAAAAAAGCCTTGTTACTCTTGTTTTAGTATTGTAGTGTAAGCCTCGGTAAAGATGATTTACTGAAGGACTGACTGTTTTATATTATACTTACAGGGTTTCAAAGACTAATGCTGCACATTTACGTCTTTTCCTGTGTTTCGAATAGTTGGAGTTTGTACGTGCAGTGAGCGAGTCACCCTCTGACTGCTCTGGCGCGCCTTCCGTCAAGTGAAGGTTGTGATGCAGGTTCAGGGCGTGACCTTCAAAGACGCCAGTGACGCCGGAGAAGCAGTGCACTGACTCGAACCTTTAGTGACCGTGGCTGTAATGTGTGGTGCGTCAAGTCACGCAACGGCACTCCAGGTGTTCACGTGTCGTTGTCACCAGCAGTCACGGGTTCAACACCTGCCCTGTCTCGTTCCATGAATACTGGAACTCTGTAAAGGATTGTGCAGTCCTGGTGAAAACAAATGCCTGTGTTCACAGCTTCAGTCATTGCCAGGTGTGCTCGTTAGTGCAGCAGGTGATGGGTGTCCGCTGCAGCGTTGTGTGGGTCACGTGGGATTGTTTTGGTCGTCAGGCGAGGCAGGGACGTGTAGCGGTAGAGTAGTGTAGCACGACTTCTTGGGAATGATTTGTGGTGGTGCTTGCGTGACACGCGCATCATTCATGTGCAACTGTGGTAACTATGCGACGCCTGCCTGTGTACAGACATACAGACAGACTGACACAGCGAGACAGCGAGGTGGTGTGTCTCACAAAGAATGTCCTGTGTTCCGCTGCTTGTAATTCCCCTGACGTGCCACGGACACCATTGAAGCGCAACTGTATCTGTACAAGGCGCGCCTCACCGCGCAGTGCAGCAGTGCAGCACCGCGCCTCCCTAATGAGACATGCTGCATCTCACCAAGAAAGAAAGCCTCGCACGTCAACAAAACGCCTGCACGCGGCGTGGGCGGCGCCAGGAAGGATTCTTTTTCATTTCAGGAACAAACGCGTCCTGAGGAATGAGAAAGTAAAATGAAGGGTTGAGAAATGTTGACTCTTACTTAAATAAAACAGGATGAATGCGCCTAAACAAAGCTGGCCAGGACGCTTTTGACTCGCGCAGGGAGCAAAGCGTGCCGGGGATGCCACCCTGACTGGAGGAGCCGCGGAGAGTATCACCTCACTGACACACGCTGCTCAGGGGAAGGGAACACTAGTGCAGCTCTCCATGGAGGTTTAACTAGGGCGTATAACAGCGTGGCCGAGGATGTATTGCTGTTTTCGTGCTGTGCTGTGCTCCGGTGTCTGCAGGGAAAGATGTGCTGTGAGGGGTGCAATAAAGTGTGTTGCTGGAGTCTTTGCTGTCTCTGCTCGTCTTGTTTGCCTCCATTGTGATGAGCTGTGTTTGTACTGCGGCGTGGTCGGTAACTCGTAAGCACACACGTACATGCGTACATGCATAATGTACACACGCAGGAGAGGTAAAAATAGAAAGTTTGTGTTGGAAACAGGACGTGGTAAGGGAGAGGGTGCAGAAGGATGCTGGCGTCAGTGTGAGAGGATGAGGGAAGCTGTGACTGGGTGACAACTTGGTGGCCGGAGGATGCTTTAAGTGGCTTCGAGTATAACTAATGATAGAGAATAATTGATCTGTTTGTTGAGAGCAAAAAGCTAGTAAGTGATAATTGGCAGCTAGTAACACTGTGTATAAATGATTGTAGGAGTGTTGGAGGTATCGTAACTATGACAAGAGATGCAGTGCTCTCGCATTATATCTAATATTTCGGAATTAACAAAACATTCAGTGTTGCAATGATATATATCTCATTTAAAAATTCACTTTCCATTACGTTGAGTCTTCTGATATATATATATTTTTTTTCAGAATCCATGCCTCGCTTCCATACACACAATAACACAGAACTGACAAAACACCAATGGTTTCTCGCTCTGTTACTCAATTCAAAATGGCTCAACAAATCTCTGATTCGTATTCCAGGTGGCGATTTTTTCCCTTGGTTTCCGAGTTAGTCTTTTTTTTTTTTTACTGTGTCAACATGTTTTTGTGATATTTTTGTCCTAATATGTTGTTCAAAATGCCATGAAAAAAATAATGTTCTATCCATTCTGAAGTAAGTAAATGCTGTTAATCCAAATAGTTTGAAAATGTATCAGTTTATTGTGTGATGCTCAGTGCATAACGAGAGAAGGTTTTTTTTCTTATAGAGTTGTTTATGCGAGGTGAACTGCATTAAAAATCACATTACAGTAAAAAAAAAAAAAAAAAAATAGAATCGTATCATGTAGATTATAGATAAATAATTCAGTTTTGTTCACCCGGCAGTGTGTAGCCAAGCATGTCAGCCACTGCATCATGGATTGTTATTCTTACGATGTTCTTAGCCTTTTTTTTCGTAATATTTAGACGAATATTTTCAATCAACATAATCCGCAGCCTTTCCATAAACTAATTTTTCGGAAATAACATGAAGCAAACAGTAATACTATCAAAGTATTAGCAGTTCAGAGGCGTGCAAACATGTTATTTACATAAACTCGTTCATTTGAAACTTATTCATTTGGCTGTCGAAGCACGCCACGTGTCGACAGTCATATAGGTACACCACCTTCACGCAAATGTGTGTTATTTTTCAAGGTCATAATCTTTTAAATATTATTGCTTTTTTTTTTTTACGATATAATTTTTTTTCTTTAAATTCAGGAAAGTTAGCCGTCCCTTTCGGCTGCCTTGCCTGAAGGGATGTGGGAGACAGAGCTATGGCAGCTGGCGTGGCTTATCTAACGGCGGCTATACTTGGGAATGTGATCTTAAACGTTGTCCAGGGTGGCTTGGATTACACAGTGGGGTTTATGAAGAAAATGTAAAGCCTCTGTTTTACAGTGAAATGAAAGAGCCTCGTAATGATGTTCGGTATTTAACCTTATTGAAATTTGTTCCGATACATTTATAACCTTATCGGCACTCTTAAGCGGCCTCTCAGTGATACATTTATATACCAATACATCATTAATATAATTTATTAGAACACCTCCCCATCGTTCTAATGATATAAGCGTGCTCCATTATGGTATATAATTCTATCTCCACTTTTGCCAATGAAATTCTGTCAACTCACTGAAATCGCGTGCCTCATCTGAATGCTAAGAAAAAAATCTTAGAATGATGCTCTTACCAGGCTCTCAGCAAAATCTAATATAATTGTGTATACTTTGCGTTATCACTAACTCTGTCAGCAGTTTGTTTTAACCATTACAGTGTTTTGAACACACTTACCATTGTCATCGCAAGAGTAATATTACTACATTAATATATCACGGTATCACTGTAGTGCTGTGAATACTGGAACACTACCAATGCAACACATTCCTGTCGCTGCGCACTTTTAACCTCTACACTTGAAGAAGAAAACTTAAAAGTGAACACTAATGCACGTCACTTCCATGAGGCTCGTGTCGTTCATTGATCATCACAAAAGTTTATATTGTGTTTTCTTTTTCGAAGCATAAAGCAAAACAGTTCGGCATGAAAAAAGTATATCAGATAACGTGGCAGATTGCCGTGTGTGGCGGCTGATGAAGGCCAGATACACCTGGTGGGTCACGCCGCGCGGTGCCTACCTATTCAAACAACAGTGGGTTGCTGTTTCACTTTCATCCCAATTTTTGGTGTGTGTGTGTGTGTGTGTGTGTGTGTGTGTGTGTGTGTGTGTGTGTGTGTGTGTGTGTGTGTGTGTGTGTGTGTGTGTGTGTGTGTGTGTGTGTGTGTGTGTGTGTGTGTGTGTGTGTGTGTGTGTGTGTGTGTGTGTGTGTGTGTGTGTGTGTGTGTGTGTGTGTGTGTGTGTGTGTGTGTGTGTGTGTGTGTGTGTGTGTGTGTGTGTGTGTGTGTGTGTGTGTGTGTGTGTGTGTGTGTGTGTGTGTGTGTGTGTGTGTGTGTGTGTGTGTGTGTGTGTGTGTGTGTGTGTGTGTGTGTGTGTGTGTGTGTGTGTGTGTGTGTGTGTGTGTGTGTGTGTGTGTGTGTGTGTGTGTGTGTGTGTGTGTATCTGTCTGTCTGTCTGTTTCTTTGTGTGTGTGTGTGTGTGTGTGTGTGTGTGTGTGGGTTATCCCAGGCTCAGCCACTGTACGCCATCAGATAAGAGCTGTTGGAGTGTGGCAAAAGTTTTAAAGGGAATTGTAGATATCAGGTGTAGCAGTGAGGAGAGCTGGCCGCCAATCAGGGATGGGTGAGCTGGAGTGTGACAGCGGCGAGGGCGTGGATGGGCAGGGGAATGAATGCCCAGGGATGGGACGCCTTTATCGGTGAGTGATAGGGTGACGGCTGGGTGACGCCATGCAGCCAGACCACCTGTGTCGCAACTCAGCCCAGGCGATCCGTGCGTTGCTGCCTCGCATTTCCTGCCATGACGACAAACCATTTTTGTTTTCACATTTATAGCGACTATAGTGGGCTTTTGTTGTTTGCTTCATGGTGAAGAATACTAGTAGCAGTGGTATGGTATTAAGAGTTAAAATGATGATATTAATAGTAATAATAGTCATAATAATAATAATAATAATAATAATAATAATAATATAGTATTGGTAATATCAGTAATACTAACAATATCAGTAGCGTCACGAGGTAGGTGTCGGGGGACCAATGGGGCAGAGCGGGGCAGAACAGGGGCATAGGGGGCGGGAGTTGGATGGGCGAGGCGTGAGGCAGCATGCGATTGACGGTTCGCCTCATGCTGACTGTCACATGATTTTCATCAACGATTACGTCCATGCAGCATATTTAGCAAATTCCAATAACTGTACGAAATTTTATATTGTTGGAATTCCTATGGAAATAGTGCGAGCCATTTACCGGCGGGGGAATGAGGTGATACAAAGGCCGATATTTCTCTGCGTTATCGACACAAAGCAGGGATCTTTTATTTATTTTTTATTTTTAAATGTGCCAAAGTTTTCAAAAGGATGAAGTTAATGGAAAGTAAAACTGGTAAATGTGTTCACTTTTACATCAAATCTAAAATAGGCATAAGAAGGTTATGAAATTTGGAAATGTTAAATTGAATGGAAAAGAAGCGTAAAAAGTTTGGCTGAAAATACAAAATGAGAGAGAAAACTTCTTTACAATCTTGAAACTTTTTGAAGTGGAGGAGAAAAACCCGAAGACATTTTGTTTCTTCCAAATGCCAAGTTAAAAATAATACTAAAAGAAATCTTAATTTCATATTAAATTATCTATGTATGAAGTGGATTCAGAGTCAAACAAAGAAATTTACTTTGACCTTCGCATTAGATTTGCTTGGAAAGACTCAAAAATAATTCCACGTGTTGCCACTCATCCTGTGACTGTGAGCCGAGGACAGCTGATTGACTGACTGACTGGCATGGCGCCTTGACAACGGGAAAATAGGGAGCCTGAGAAGGTGTGCCACGTTGCCATCCTAAGGGGGAGACTGTTTTCTTCTGAGGTGTTGGAGGGGATACGGGCCTCGCCAGAGTTGTGGTGACTAGGACACTGAGGTAAACTGCGTTGTTTGACTCCGCACCTGATTTTATTGGGTTTGAATAAATTGCGTTACATGAAACATAAAATACTCGCATTCTGTGGCATAGGTAAAAATGTCAATAGTTTTCAATGTTTTCAGTTCGTAGTTTTATAACAAACCTTTTGAAAAGTTAGATTCTAAAAAAAAAAAAAAAAAATAATTATAATTTTCATAACAGGGAATGAAAGTAAAAATTCACAATCTTTTCTATGACGGATTCATGTTATAATGCAATCTGTAAATAATTACTTGCTAACAAAAATGCATTCACTAAAAAATAAATGAGTTTGTGATAAATTTTCATTCCAGCGTTTTCACTGCGACTTAGTGCAAAGCGGCTGTTTGGTCGCTCTAAATTGGCGCAGCGTTCACGGGCTCATTTACGCGATTGCTGGCCTGGCTTGGCTTTTTTTATGTAATTAACAGTGAATGGCATTGATGAAACAGCTTTCATTAATTTTCTGTAGTGCGATTTAAAAGCTCATTTTCTGAACTTAACTATTTCAACATGGAAGGTTCAATTCAGTCTGATCATTAGATACAGAGAGAGAGAGAGAGAGAGAGAGAGAGAGAGAGAGAGAGAGAGAGAGAGAGAGAGAGTACAATAGAAAAGCAAAACGAATAAATAAAAGAAAATAAACAAGGAATAAACAATAAAGATTTAAAAGCAAAGAACAAGCGAAAAAGAAAAACACTAAATAAGAAAAGTAGAACAAGAGAGTAACGTCCTATGCAGCAATCCACTAAGAACGCAATAATAGTAGTAGTAGTAGTAGTAGTAGTAGTAGTAGTAGTAGTAGTAGTAGTAGTAGTAGTAGTGGTAGTAGTAGTAGTGATAGTGGTAGTAGTAGTAGTGGTAGTAGTAGTAGTGGTAGTAGTTGTAGTAGTAATAGTAGTAGTAGTAGTAGTTCTGGTAGTAGTAGTAATAGTAGTAGTAGTTGTGGTAGTTGTGGTAGTAGTTATAGTGGTAGTAGTAGTCGTAGTAGTAGTAGTAGTAGTAGTAGTAGTAGTAGTAGTAGTAGTAGTAACAGCAGCAGCGACAGCAGTAACAGTACCAGCAAAAGTAAAAGAGGCTCAAACAACCCACCCACCACTACACAAGGAAGAAGAGGACGAGGAACAACTGAACCGAATATTACTTTCATTTGCAACTTAAAAATTTTACGAGATTCCACCGTGACGAGGAAAGTTTCAGAGTTAAGTCCAAATTTAATGTCCGTCTTGGTGCTCAGGGGACCGAGAGGGATGGCGAGGGAAGGAAGGGACCGGGAAGGAGAGACGCTGAGAAGGACAATGGAGGAGGAATTAGAGGAAGGACCGTGAGGGAGAGAGGGAGAAGGACAGTTTGGTGAGAGGAACCAGTGTGTGTGTGTGTGTGTGTGTGTGTGTGTGTGTGTGTGTGTGTGTGTGTTTAAAGGGCAGTTATTTAAATTACTTTCGTAGCTATTGTGGATATATATATATCTAATTTATTTTGTATATTAGATCTGAAAGTCTATAAGAGGAAAGGAAGAAGGAAAAAGAGGGCTAGAATTACGTAGAGAGAGAGAGAGAGAGAGAGAGAGAGAGAGAGAGAGAGAGAGAGAGAGAAATATAAATGATGAACAGCACCACACATTCAGAATATACATAGCCATAATTTCAAAGAATATAAAAAAATAAATATTAAATTCATTACTCTAGTTTTGTATAAAAGTGGAGTGGAGGAAAAGCGAGATAAAAATTAAAACAATGCATGGTTTCCGGGGGATAAAAATTGCTTCCGACACTGAGAGAGAGAGAAAGAAAGAGGAAAAGAATGAAAGGAACGAGAGGGGAAAAAAAGAGAGAGGCTCCTCGGTTCACCTTATAAGAGAAAGTGGAAAATAACAGAGGAAGGGAATTAAAGAAAACGAATAATGTAAGACAGAAAATTGAAAGAGAAAAAAGCCAGTTTTCCTCAGAATGAAAGAAAAAAAAGAAAAGAAAAGATGAAAGAAGCTACGGATCAGTAAGAGAGAGAGAGAGAGAGAGAGAGAGAGAGAGAGAGAGAGAGAGAGAGAGAGAGAGACTACCTGGATGAAAAAAATGACAAAGTTCCACAAGATTACATCCAGAACGAACCTTAATTAGAATAGCGCATCCTCAGGTAATTAGAGACGAGTGTTCCCAGGTAATTAGAGCAGCGAGGTGCGGGTGCAGGTGTTGTTCACAGGTATGCCCAGGAAAAGCAACAATTTCTCTGCGCTGAATGAAAAGTTGAATGGAGAGGAATAAAAAAACAGGGAAAACCGTAAAAACTCCCCCTCTCCTTGCCTCTCTCCTTCAGGCTTGGCTACATACACACGTTGCGAGCGCCGCTTTAGGTGTGTTTATCGACTGTATTGAAGATGCATTATTCAGTAGGGTTGGCAGGTGGAGGGGCGCCGCTACGGAGGCTACGGCAGACACTGAGGCTTTCAGGGTAATTGCGGCCTGCTTGCAATCCCTTCTTCTGTCTGAGGGAAAGAAAACGGGTGCTGGTTCAGGGGGAGGGGGTGGGGGGAGTTACTGAGGAATTGGGAGACTATTGTATTTCGTTTGTTTTTATATATTTGTTATTTTTTATGTGTCTTGTGTGTTTGTTTATGCAAGCACGCACATTCGCCTACCTGCACACACACACACACACACACACACACACACACACACACACACACACACACACACACACACACACACACACACACACACACACACACACACACACACACACAGGCATAAACATGTACTCCTGAAATTTCTTATCTAACCCGTTCAGCACTGGGACGCATTTTTACCATGCGTTTTGGGAGCGATTATACTATTTTATTGACATTAGGATGGGTATATGAAGGTCAGAAGGTTAATGGTCTAGAGTCTTCACTATTTTAATCCCGACACGAGTCTGTGAAGCTGAATAAAATCACCAAATAGCAATCAAAAGAGATATGGTAGTGAAGAGGTTAAAAACTAAACTCTTTAATATACAAGTGTTTCTTCCCTCTTAATTGCCAACAAATGAATAGATAAAAACCGCCATGTTTTGTATGAATATGTATAAATGCCCATAGTAGGTTTTTTTTGGTTGTTAAACTACAAATGAACTGTAAGGAAGAAGAAAAGGAACACGCACGGAAAATAAACATACGGATGGTAATATATTTGTGATTCTCTCCAGCCAATGAATCGAGGAAGAGTCATAGCGATAAGAGCAAGAAGTCCTCAAACATCACCTCAGTCCGTTTTCCTAGAGTTCTTTCCCTCCTTCATCTCCTCTCGCGTCTTCATTCTTCCCCTGCAGGGCGTACAAGTAGGAGGAAGAAGAGGATGAGAAGGAGGAGAGTGAAGAGACTGAGGAGGAAGACTAAGTGAAAAAAAAAAATAAGTTGGAGACGGAGTTGCAGTGGGAAAGAAAGAGGGTAGGAAACAAAAGATAGAAGGAATGATAAGGAATAGCAAGTTAGTAGTAAATGATGGTCGTGACAAGGAAGAGTAGGAGTAGCACGAAAAGAACGAGACAAGAGGAGGAAGACGATAAGGAGGAAGAGAAATATGAAAAAAAGCAGAAGGTAACCAATGAGGAGAAAAAGAATGAAAGAGTTAAGGATATTCAGGAGAAGGAAAGGTAATGAAAGAAAACGAGAGAAAACAGACGGTGATAAAGAGGAACAAAATAATGGAAATAAAATAGACAAAATAGGTAACAAAAGTACGCAAGTAAATAATTCTCTTCCATAAAAGTAATATGCTAAAAATAGTGCAGAAAATGTAGGAGTAGCAACAGGGGGAGGAGGAGGAGGAGGAGGAGGAGGAGGAGGAAGCACCTCATTACCTCCTCTTACCTCACGAACCTTCCAAGTTGACAAGACCCTAAGAGCACCTTTCCTCCTCCTCTTTCCCTTCTCCTCTCTTTCTTCATCCGCCTCCATCCTATCTCCTTCCTCTCCTCCTCTTCATTCTCTCTCTCTCTCTCTCTCTCTCTCTCTCTCTCTCTCTCTCTCTCTCTCTCTCTCTCTCTCTCTCTCTCTCTCTCTCTCTCTCTTCTCCCTTGTGTCGAGTGCCAAGACTTGACAATAACTTCTCTCCCTCTACTGTCCTCTCATCACTCCTCTCTCCTTTTCTCTCCTCTCTTCCTTCCTTCCTTTCTTTCTTCCTTCCTTGCTTCCTTCCTTCCTTCCTTCCTTCCTTCCTTCCTTCCTTCCTTCCTTCATGTACTTTTTAATAAGATTTATTTTACCTGATTTTATGGAAGGATTTAATCTCGAAGGAAAGAAGGAAATAAGGAAGAAAGAAAGAAAAATAGGAAGTAAGCAAGGAATAGAGATAAAGGAAAGAAGAAAAAAGGTTTTGTCATTTTTCTTCCTTCCTTCCTTCTTTCCTTCCTTCCTTCCTTCCTTTCTTTCTTTCTTTCTTCCTTTCTAGTATTCCTGACATGATAAATAAAGAAGGAAATCATTTTGTCATTTCCTTCTTTCCTTCCTTCCTTTCTTTCCTTCTTTCTTTCTTTCTTTCTTTTTTCCTTCCTTCCTTTTTCCTTCCTTCCTTCCTTCCTTCCTTCCTTCCTTCCTTCCTTCCTTCCTTCCATTCCTAACATGACAAATCTTGCCTCAGTTTAAGTCTAATCACCTTTCCATCCTTCCTCACTTTCTTTCTCTTCTCTTTCATTCCTTTTCTCTCTCTCTCTCTCTCTCTCTCTCTCTCTCTCTCTCTCTCTCTCTCTCTCTCTCTCTCTCTCTCTCTCTCTCTCTCTTGCCTTAACTTGGTAATAATGTTTTGTCCTTCCCTGCATATCATTCCATCTTCATTATTTTCATTACAGTTGCGTTGTGTTTAATATCTTTTCTTATCTTTACCTCGTCCTTCCTCCTCCTTTTCTCTTCCTCCTCCTCCTCCTCCTCCTCCTCCTCCTCCTCCTCCTCCTCCTCCTCCTCCTCCTCCTCCTCCTCTCTCTCTCTCTCTCTCTCTCTCTCTCTCTCTCTCTCTCTCTCTCTCTCTCTCTCTCTCTCTCTCTCTCTCTCTCTCTCTCTCTCTCTCTCTCTCAGCCGCATTAAAGAGGCGCTGCACTGAGAACATTGAAGAGAGAGAGAGAGAGAGAGAGAGAGAGAGAGAGAGAGAGAGAGAGAGAGAGAGAGAGAGAGAGAGACTTACGATGGAAAACTGGGCAGTGACAACGGAGGAAAAATAGGAATTATGAGTAAGGTGCAAAAATTTTCGATCATGAACGGTGATGGTTGTAAAGGAAAGAGGAAAAAAAAAGGAAGCAAAACGTGAAGAAATATGAAAAGTACTTACGAAAGACCAACAACACGAGATAACTAAAATAAAGGACTAGAATAAAAGGAGAAAAAAAAATAATTGAAGGGAAACGACGACGACAGGTATATGAGGTGCAGGGAGGAGAGATGCATTGATAAAAGAAGAGAGGAAGAAAGAAATTAACTGGTTATTTTCAGAAGATGGTAAAAAAAAAAAAAGTGTAATAGGAATGAAAGGGAGATAGCACGAATATGTATAGAAGGAAAAAAGAAAGAGGTTGAAAATAAAGTTGATAAGAAGAAAGGAACGAAAGAACGGATAGGTAAAGAAGGAAGAAGAAAAGGGAGCAAAAAAGAAGAAAAAAAGGAGGAACTAAGGAAAAGGAGGAAAATATCAGAGGTATACGAGACAACACTAGAAGATTAAAAACAATTAATGGATGGAATGATGTGGATTACAAAACAAAAAAGGAAAAAGGACAATATGATAAGTAAAATGAAAAGATGATTACCAGAACACACGATCAAAAAGTCCATTTAAGATGATGTTAACTCTAAGCCACACCAAAAGAAAAATAAAACATAAACATACCACTGCTTAACTGTTAGAAATAGACGCGTGTTGAGAGAGAGAGAGAGAGAGAGAGAGAGAGAGAGAGAGAGAGAGAGAGAGAGAGAGAGAGAGAGAGAGGCTTATGAAAAAATTCTTATCAAAAAAGTACTTTGGAATGAACATAAGCCAAAGAAAGAATGATAAAATGAAGAGAAACGAGCGAGAGAAGGAAAAGAAATTAACGGAAATGAAATGAATAGAAGATTTTAGTTTAAATTCGATCGAGTGGAAAAGAAGAAAAACTGAGCAAGTAGTTAAAACAGGAGTAACTTTCGGAGACAGGAAGTTTTTAAGGAGGAGGAGGACGAGGACGAAGAAGAAGAAGAAGGAGGAGGAGGAGGAGGAGGAGGAGGAGGAGGTGAAAGAGAGATGAAAAAAGGAGGAAGAGACAGAGAAATGGGAGTAAAATAGCGAAGGTGGAGGATGAAAGTGATGAGGATGAAGAGAAGAGGTGGCGATAAAAGATAAAGGATCATGAGTTTGTTAAATTTTGCCTGCCTTCCTGCCTCCCTGCCTCCCTGTGTGCCTCCCTACCCGCCAGCCCGCCTGCCCGCCCGCCTGCTTATCCCCTAGAGTCACACATCTGCGCAGAACAGATAACTTGCATTACCGCCATTCACTCTGGTATACACTTTACACTTTACACTTTGCATGAATAAGAATCAAGGAGACGCAGAGTCCTTGTTGCGATTAAAGCAGAAGCGCGGGATATTTTTTCCATGCGTTAAAGTTGATACACCGCCACCCCATGCATTCTGCACTGCATACACATACTCATATATGTGTGTGTGTGTGTGTGTGTGTGTGTGTGTGTGTGTGTGTGTGTGTGTGTGTGTGTGTGTGTGTGTGTGTGTGTGTGTGTGTGTGTGTGTGTGTGTGTGTGTGTGTGTGTGTGTGTGTGTGTGTGTGTGTGTGTGTGTGTGTGTGTGTGTGTGTGTGTGTGTATATATATATATATATATATATATATATATATATATATATATATATATATATATATATATATATATATATATATATATATATATATATATATATATATATATATATATATATATTGGTACAAGTTGTTGCATGACGCTGGCAACACTGGTGGTGCGCTCCGATCAAAATGATTTGAAGCCGTAAGAGACTTTCCCGGAATTTAGATCTGCTTTAGTAATGCGACAAAATTATGAGGGATTCCGAACAAATAATTTCACATCGAGACTGCAACCTAGCCAATGTAATTAGGATGGAAACAAAGCAAGAACATGATAACATTTACCTCTTTCACGAGACACTTAGCTCAAGGTGCGGCACTGTAGGGATACATTGGCGGTGTTGGTTTAGTCTTCTAATTATAGATAAATGTAAATGTGAACATGCGTCCAAGACTATTCTATACAGACAGTGCTCCCCACACACATGTATATGCCCTTTGTTTACGGATTCTTGGGGCGTTTGGTTTGCATGATGTCCAAACACTTTGTTTTGCAGAACCCAAAGACTCAGTCCCTGCTCTTTCAGCTTCTATTCTAGTTTTGAGAAAAGGAAAATAATATTTATTAGCAGAGCATGGCTGTAGGGACGGCGCGGAAGAGCTCTGCAGTTGTAAAACAGTTCTAACAATTCTTGTGGAGTGAATCGCGGCGTTACGGTGATGAAACAGATTCTGCAATGCAGCGTTGTTGTTCTTTTGTTCAGTAAACTATAACTCCAGCAAAGCGCATTTTGAGCAGTTTTCATTTATTGATGAGCTTTTCCTCCAAGGCTGCAATGACAATGAATTCTTTTAATCTCCACAAAACCACGTTCTCAGTTTTCTGAGTTGATATATTTCTTTGAATTTTTGGGGGCAATTTAATCCTTTGATTAAATGTCGTTGCTGGATGAAGCTGAAAATTACAGTTCAGTAATAAGAAAGAGAAACTACATTATTTCCTCATTCTTTCCTGAAAGTGGCAGAGAAAGGTCAATTTCTGATGGTGCTGATCCGCGCATCAAGCTTTTAGGAACCAGCGAACTGTGAGATTACCTGACTTAGATTTCACTTAGGATGTTAAATGCTGAACCCTCCAATAACTTCAGTACAAATAATCCATCGTAAATCAGCGACTTTCATTCAGCATATATATATATATATATATATATATATATATATATATATATATATATATATATATATATATATTGTATGTTAGGGCATATGATAGAGGGTTGGCCTCAGTGATTATTATAATTAGTGGGTCAGTGGGGCGGGTCGTGTTCCGCGTGGCAGAAATGATTTGGATGCCGGTGCCGAGTTGGGGATGATGAGGTGCTTATCTGGAATTGCTTCACTGCCCTGACGACCCCTGCCACGGACCTGACGAATGGCTGAGCCTCAGGGACTCCACGCTGATGAGTCTCATTTTTTCTTTCATATCTTGTCCCGCTGCTTAGATCACCAACGCCATCGTTACAAAGTTTGACGACAAAAAATATATCATAAATAAAACCATAAGAGGAATTTGAATACCGAGCGTCCCTCTGACAGGCAAGAGACGAAAGGCGGCGCGGCGGCGGCACAAGGAGTCTGGGTCCTGTACACGGGTCTTCCTGGTGTAGGTCCTCTCAAGTTGCATCTTTCATTTCACTCAGTGGCCTAAAGTTTTGCTTGGGACTGTAAGTCAGCCTGTCCTTGTGTGGCTTCCCTTCAGGAGAGCTGTGATGGATTGCGAGACCTTTCCTTTAAACAAAATCATGTAAAAGGAAAGTAAGTCTCTGTCCTCTCTGCAAAAGTCAAATATTACATGTACTCAAACAAACAAAGGGAGGAAAAGGAGAGAAAAATACCTCCTTACTCAATCCAGGCTTCTCAAGTGGAAAATATGCGGCCATAAATTGCAATAAACATCACGCGAAACACTCGAGTCCGGAAGATTTTATGAGAAAAAAACTTTTACCGCATGCAAACACAAACACCGAGCCCTACACGCCACTTATCCTATATATAGTGACCGCCTTAACGTAAAACATGCAACCAACACCTTACCCTAACTCTCACACAGGTAACGTAGCTATATATAGAGGTGGGCGAGGGACACAAATACACTGCTGTCAGGAAGGTGAGAGTCAAGCCTGTATAACATTTTCTTTCTCTCATAAGGGTAATCTTCAAAGGCCACAAAGATAAAGCGTTCTCTTTGATGTCTATTTTGTGTTGATAATGCAAAATTCATGTTGAGCACTTGAAATTTTGAGTTAACTTTGGTAAACGCTGCTGGATGTTATTATGAGTGAGTAGAAGTAAGGAAAAACTCAAGGAATTAGAGCACATACTTATATTAGGACTAAGAAACATGAAAGACATATCATCCGAATAAGCAACACTATGGAACTGCCTGCCTGCGTGTGTATCTCCCTGAAATTCAAGGATTTTTCCTTGAATTTTACCTCCTTTTCACGGACAGGCATCTCAGTTGGACACTTTTCGTGATTAAAACCGTAACAGTGATCTCTCTTACATGAAAAACAAGACTCCACAAGGTAACAAATCGTAATGAGGCACAAATTAACACGATGATGAGAAGAATAAGAAGGGAATACGAATTACTACCATCTCTTATGCATTTCATCAGGGTTACAAGGAAAATTTTCAGGCTCTTTGACTCAAGAGTAGCACAGTGAGTTACAAGGCGAGTGAGAGTTAAGAAATCCCAGGGAGGCACTTAGAAAACAATCTGCTTCACCGGGGCTTAGTCTCGTCCCGGCCGTACCAAGCTGGCAAACGTGAAAAAAAGTGTTCCAGCCTAGACTTTAAAGCTTCTTCCCCGAAACTTAAACCATTAGAGAGAGAGAGAGAGAGAGAGAGAGAGAGAGAGAGAGAGAGAGAGAGAGAGAGAGATGAAAATGAATGCATCTCATATTTGGGTACATCTCGGAGTCCGCCATCAGTGGAGTTCGTGTGTGTGAGTTAATGAGGTAATGTAAAGTTATATTTAACCTTACCTTTCTTACTTTTGTTTACCTTGATGCAATATACCCTCACTCTCAGCCCATCTCACCTCACGTCAGCTGCACCTCGCCTCCACACACACACATCTTTTCCCTTCAACACAATTTTATGTAGCGTCTTATTATTAGTAACGAGACCGAAACCTGAAAATAATCGCTGCTTTATGAACTCGTAACTCTCGAGGCGGCGTTCCTTAACTGGCGGAAAGAAGCGATAGTCTGCCTCCCTCGCTAATTAAAGTCGGTGATCGCTGTGTTTTCCTGAGGAGGACGACGCCACACTGCTACCCTTGCCGCTGGGGGGAAGGGGAGCTGCCGTGGGGACTTGACTGGGGCTTGGCCTGGAGGGAGCTTGGAGGGGGCTTGGCGGGGGCTGGATTTTCATAATACGACCATAAATTGAGGTGGTGTTGGCCCCTTCGTCATTATCCCTCACACACTTATTCCCTCCAACCTCCCACTCCTCCACTTTATGTCCTCCTCCCACCGCCACTAACATCTCCCTTCCAAACAATGGTGTGGTGGGCCCGGGGCCCGTGCAGTGGCTCGTGTAGAGGTGAGAAGAGGAGGCAGAAGAAGAGAAAGGGCTGTATAGGAGGAGGAGGAGGAGAAACAGAGAAGGAATAACATGAAAGATAATAGTGAAATACAAAGAAATATAAGGAATAAGCAAGGAAACGCAGCCTTGAAACGTAGCTTGGAAAAAAAAAAAAACTAGTGAAAATCTTATTCTTGTAGTTTATAGATGGTTTCGTAATGTGTCTCGAAACACTTCACGTCACATTCCCGATTGCAGTGACTTGACGCTATTAATATTCCGTGAAGAAAGACAGACGGTACATGTAATATTCAATAAGATAACATCCTACACATACACAGTCCCGCCAAGTTAAGTAAGAAAAAAATAGGAAAAAGCGGAAATCTTGCAGCACAACATATAATGCATAATTTAAGTACATTGTCAGTCTGAATAAATTAATGTAAAGTCCAAGGAAATGTTTGCAGTGGATGGAGTTTTGTTCCACGATTTATTTATTTTTCACTCTTTTTTGTTTTTTTCTTTTCGAGCTTTTTTTGTGGACAAGTTTCTTTTCCAACGACGACAGACAGTTAGTTCTCTCTCTCTTTTTTTATATTTTTGCGACGACGGTATTTTTATTCTGCCTCGAAGTTTATTTCTTCACTGTGATTGATTTTTATCTTTTTTTTGTGGCAACAGTTTTTTTTTTCTTTATATGTGACAACGATTCTTTTTCATTTATTGTCTAGATTTTTTCTTTCCCTCTGCAATGATTATTCTCTACAAAAATTAGGTAGTTTTCTTAATGCTCTATCTTGATAAGGTCTTCTTCCATCAGCCCCAACCGATCTGATCTCTCTGCGGCCAAGATTTTCAACACCCTTCTGTGACAAATACTACTACCACGCATTCATAATTAACAATATATTGATCATTAATACATTCGCCAACAAAGAAGTCAATAGCCAGGCAAGCCGATGAGGAATTAGTACATAAGAACTTCCATGATATAAATATAACGTGTGACTGCCTGGGAGGAATAGAGTAGTGGCAGACTCCTTGCTTGGGCTTGACGTGTGTGGGTTTGGCCTCAGTTGGCTGTGAGGAATTTTTAACTTTGCGCCTCCTTGTCTCGTGTTTCCTCCCACTTCCTGGCCGCCCACAATCCAACCCGCTTCTGGCACCTTGTATAGTGATTTTTGTGTTCAGTTGAATCGTTGCCTGTAGTGTGGAATTTTTAACCACTTCAGCACCATGACACTTTTTCATATTTCTTCTTACTGTTTGATGATTTTAGAAAACTTCAGAAACTTATGTGGGGAATAAAATAGTAAAGGTTCTGGTCATTGATCGTCTGTATTCCATAGACCCTTCCTAATATCAATAAAATCGTCTAATCATACACAAAACTCGGTAAAAATGTATCCTAGTAATGAATGGGTTAATTGAAATGATTTATTTATGAATTTATTTGTGTTTTCATTCTGTGTTGCTTCATTTGTTAAGTAAATGGGATGGAGGCAGTGGTTGTGAGAAATAGGAACATGGACGGTGTTTGTGAGGGTTTGTGTTACTCCCCGTGCTGTTCTTGGCCAGAGTAGGGCAGCTTCCAGTGTCGACGGAGACAAATGAGATCCGTTCCAGCACAGGAGGGCATTAAGCACATGCTGAAAGATGCACGCGTGTGTTGCATACTCTTGATTGCGTGTTGCAGGAAGAGGAAATCCTACTGCATATTATAAACTGAGCTTACGTGTGTGTGTGTGTGTGTGTGTGTGTGTGTGTGTGTGTGTGTGTGTAATTCACCTCACCTCGGTCGTGTGCTGGTCACCCAGCCAGTCTTCCCCATTACGGAGCGAGCTCAGAGCTCGTAGACCGATCTTCGGGTAGGACTGAGACCACATCAACACACAACACACCCCGGGAAAGCGAGGCCACAACCCCTTGAGTTACATCCCGTACCTGTTTACTGCTAGGTGAACAGGGGCCACATTTGTGATATCTAGGCATGATTTCCAGTCGCTTGTGTTGCAGATATAAATGGTCGTGGTGTTTTGAAATTATAGTAGTAGTAGTAGTAGTAGTAGTAGTTGTAGTAGTAGTAGTAGTAGTAGTAGTAGTAGTAGTAGTAGTAGTAGTAGTAGTAGTTGTAGTAGTAGTAGTAGTAGTAGTAGTAGTAGTAGTAGTAGTAGTAGTAGTAGTAGTAGTAGTAAAAATAGTAGTAGTAGTAACTGTTTTTTTCTTTTTTCTGTGGTGGTATAAATAAGTGTTGGTAGTGGTTGTAGTAATAAATGATGATGTTGCTTTTGTCATATCACCACCAACACCACATCACCACCACCACCAACAACTACCACCACCATCACCATCACCACCACCACCACTACTACTTCTACTATCACAACAATCATTATCCTCATTTCTCCGATGCGATAATGTCAGGAGTGTCTGAAATAATCCCAGCTTACCTCCAAAATTACCCATAATAACAGTGCCAGGGATGAAATATTTAAGTCCCTCATTATCATCGTCCTCTAACCACCGCTCATCAATACCTGAGAGTTACCGGAGCGAGGGCGAGGGCGTGGAGACGAGCTAGAGACTCCTCCTCTTATCTTGGTGTTGTTTGGGCTTCCGGGCTCACCACTGGACTTCTGAAGGGCGAGCTTAACCCATTCAGTACCATGACGCGTTTTCATATTCATTCTGCTTACTACATGGTGATTTTATACAGCACAGACTCATGTGGGGGTTGAAATAGTAAAGACTTTGGTCATTATTTTTTTTGCCTCCATAGACCCTTCGTAATGTAAATAAAGTCGTATAATTATACCAATAATTCATGATAAAAATGCGTTCCAGTACTGAAGGGGTTAATTGTCTATCTTCCTCTTTTCTCCTCTCAGCATAGTTACCTGCCTCATAGCGTCTCTCTTCTTACTGGTCCATTTGTACGTTATTTTGTTTCATTATTCATTCGTTTTACTGCTTGTTTTTGTAGAGATTCAAGCCACTAGAAAGATAACTTGCATGGAGACACACAAAGGCAAAAAAAAAAAAAAAGATTAGGTTTGTGCTTCTTATACAACACAGGATTAGTTCAAAAGACTGCACCACAATTGATATACTTTCGATTTTGTCCAGAAGACAATGGTTTAATAAATGACCGTCTGTTTCCTACGATGAGTGAGGGAGTTTCACAAATTCTTGATAACAAATAATCTCAAGCTCAGGTGAACATTCCTCGAAGGTTATTAAGACTGACGAGAAATTGAGTGATTTTATTGAACTTTCCCCCAAAAATGGATCAATAACGGTTACGTTAAAACTTTAAAATTCATTAGTTCGATCTCAACTTCAAACGGCTTCCATTTGTTCCGCCTCGGTAAAAAGAAAAAAAATACCGGAAGGCCAGAAAAGGACAACATATTACAAATTAAATGTCACATCGATGAAGAGATATTTCTGTCTTCAATCAGCTTGTCCATCTGAAAATATCATTTGACAGACCATCCTTCCACACACTGACCTCCGACCCACTGACCAACGACCCACCAATCCAAGTGCGTAAACTTGATATACCATACCTCCACACACAGACCCACTGACCCACCTACCCACCTATCCACGAGTGTTAACCCATCCACCTATTCATTGCAATACACGCACATCCCTGACCGCCATTACCAGTGTAAAGCGTCCCTATCCTCACCTAGCAGGGTATGGACGAGAAGCAAAACAACTCTTAACCTTTGTACTCCTGAATGTGAAAGAACCCCTTTGAGAGAAGCCTGCTGGAGAGAGAGAGAGAGAGAGAGAGAGAGAGAGAGAGAGAGAGAGAGAGAGAGAGAGAGAGAGCCAGCAGTGGTAATAGTGCGTAGTGACGAGGAAATAACACAAGCTGGGATAACGAACGAATTACAAAGGATATTGCTCCAAGTATTGCAATCATGGATAGGTTGCGTGGAAACGCGGCCGAGCTGTGAGAGACAGACCGGACGGGGCATGCATGACACAGACAGACAGACAGAGAAGAAAATACAGGAATTCTAAAAGAATGACAAGGTGAGACGATAGATAGAAAAGAGTAGCGATGTGGCGGCGAGAGAAGCATGGAAAAAAAAAAGCTGGAAGAGGAAAAGATGTAGTTGATGAGACGGGCTACATTCGGGGACAGATTCTAAGATAGTTAAAGTTAAAGGAGCTAAAGATAAACAATATTGATTTTAAGGGTTCTGGGAAGGGTCTATGCTTGGTTGGTCCTGGAAAGGCAAAGCTGGAAGGTGTAGTTGACGGGAAGGTTACATTCGGGGACAGTTAAAGATAGTGAAAGAAAAAGGGAACCAAGAGAAACACTACTTATTTCAAGGGTTCTGGGAAGGGACTGAACTTGGTTGGCGCCGAGGAGATGGGACAAAGAAGGGAGCATAACAATGACGAACTGGAAGTGTGTTAGGAGTGTCGGGGGCTGCTCTGGGCTTGGCTGGCGCTGAGATACCGACACTCACAACGGACTGAGGGTACATCCTCTTTATCTTCAGCCTCAGCCGGGTGTTCGTTTCTCTGGGGTTGTTCACCTTCTCCTTTCTTTTTCTCTTCGGTTCATCTGTTTTCGCATGTTGTCTTCCTCCTCCTCCTCCTCCTCCTCTCCTCCTCCTCCTCCTCCTCCTCCTCCTCCTCCTCCTCCTCCTCCTCCTCCTCCTCCTCCTCCTCCTCCTCCTCCTCCTCCTCCTCCACTCATGCCGTCTCTCCGTCCGCCAGTCTTCGTTTTCTGTTCACCTTGAGACTGAGCAGCGTCTACGGAACTTTACTAATTGAATACTTATTTGATCACTTCCACATTGCATTTACATGATATAATTACTTGAGTTTATGCATTTCACCCCTTGCTCCCTCCCCTCTCTCTCTCTCTCTCTCTCTCTCTCTCTCTCTCTCTCTCTCTCTCTCTCTCTCTCTCTCTCTCTCTCTCTCTCTCTCTCACTCTCACTCTGAACATCTCGTAAGGTCGAAATGATCACGTGACAGTATTGAATCACCGCATTAAAGGGAGTTTTTTTTTCATATTTCAAGCGTTTAAGTCTCTCCTTAATTAGAACGCCCTTTGAAAAGACCAACCCTAAGAAGGCAGGGAAGCTACTAGTGGTTACATACGGTAGTGATTTGGAGAGGGAGTTTATGCATATTTACACAGGACACTTAGAAGAAGCAGTTTGATGTTAAAAAGGGAAACTGCTTCTGATGAGGGAGGAGGAGGAGGAGGAGGAGGAGGAGGAGGAGGAGGAGGAGGAGGAGGAGGAGGAGGAGGAGGAGGAGGAGGAGGAGGAGAGAAGGAAGAGGAAGTGAGAAAAAGAAGGTGCGGAAAGGGATTAATAAATAGAGTGGATGGTGGAAAATGTGTAATGAAGGAGGGAGGAGAGGCAAGTATCAGCGGAGATAATGTTGTTTATGTCTTGTTGGGAGAGTGGCGAAGAGAGAGAGAGAGAGAGAGAGAGAGAGAGAGAGAGAGAGAGAGAGAGAGAGAGAGAGAGAGAAACGTAGAGTGAGAACAAGAGAAGTGAAAGGGAAAAAAGAAGAGTGAGGGGAAATACATAATAACAAAATATATCACACCACTAAGGGAGGAAGAGAAGGAAGAATAAAAGACACTCTCAAAAAAAAAAAAAAACGAATAAAGGCTTGCAATGAAGGAATAAGAAAAAAAGGCAGATGCAATGAAGAAAGATGAAAAAAATGAAAAGAAGGAGAATGAGACAAGAGAAGGACGAGGATGAAGGAGGAGAGAACGGAGTAATGAAGGGGAATGGAAAATGAAATGATGAGAAAGCTGAGAAGTGAAGAGAGACAACGAGGCAGGAGAAGGAGAAAGAGGAGGTGGAAGGAGGCAAGGACTGAGCAAGGAGCAGCCAATCCTCGCCAATTAATGAAGCAAGCTACTAATTAATGATGGATGTTTGTCGCTTCTCCAATCACCGGACGCGAGTGAGAAGGCTGATTTTCATTTTCCTTTACTTGTGAAATTAAATTGTCGTTAACATCATCATGAGAAAATACCTGCTACAAAGGTAATTGCATTTATATCACGGACAAATGTACACACACACACACACACACACACACACACACACACACACACACACACACACACACACACACACACACACACACACACACACACACACACACACACACACACACACACACTACAAAGTTAATTGCATTTATATCAGGAGGAAATACGTACACAACCCCACACACACACGCACACACGCGCTCATATACAGAGAGAGAGAGAGAGAGAGAGAGAGAGAGAGAGAGAGAGAGAGAGAGAGAGAGAGAGAGAGAAACATTGTGTATGTGTGTGTATATGTGTGTGTGCGTGTGTGTGTGTGTGTGTGTGTGTGTGTGTGTGTGTGTGTGTGTGTGTGTGTGTGTGTGTGTGTGTGTGTGTGTGTGTGTGTGTGTGTGTGTGTGTGTGTGTGCACGCGCGTCATGAAATTATCAACAGTGACAACACAACATCCGTGAGCACAGCCAGCTTATTCAAGATAAGAGGGGAGTAAAAACTACCAAAAAATATTGTTTTCCGTGAATCCAATTACTAAATGAAATGTGCCCAGTGAAAAATGACAAAATCTAGAACAAGTTAATGATAAAAGCAGGGTTACAAAAACAGAACGTCATAAGCTTGAGTGACTTGCATGGAAAGTAAGTGAAAAAAAAAATTCAGTATAAAAGGAAAAACAGTAGTAAATAAATGATATCTGGTTAGTTTAGTGAGCAGAGGTAGACGAGGAGGTGGCAAAGTGACAATTCCCTCGCCACTCGCATGGGAACTTAACCAGGAAGGAAATCGACTGAAAAAAACAACAACAAATAAATAGATAATAAAATAAACAAATGATAGTATTACATTATGGCGCAGGGGAAGAGGACGAGGAGATAATTGTGTGTCGTTTTTCTGACCACTCGAATGAAAGCTGAACCAGGAAAGAACCCGTCTGAAAAAAATAAATAAATAAAATAAAGGAAAGATAGGGTGTTACATTATGGCGCAGAGGAAGAGGAAGAGGAGATGATGGCGTAATATTTTCCTCACCACTCGAACGATAACTAAACAAGGAAACAATTCGTCTAAAAACAAAGCAAATAGACAAAAAACGAAACAAATGAAAGACTATTACAATATGGCGCAGAAGTATTACATTATGGCGCAGAGGAAGAGGAGGACGAGGAGACAATGGCGTTGATGGTGTGATGTTTTGGTGACCACGGCGAGGAAGTGGTTATGATGGTGGTGGCGTGGCAGGAACGATTGTGGCGCTGCTAGTGATAATGGCGGCGCAGAATGGCATCATCAACACAGGTAATTGTCAGGTGCGGCGGCCAGTGCACCTGCGAGACCACACACCTGTTTGGCGCGAGCACGTACTTAACCTGCACGCCGACTCCCTGCCCAGGTGTTCTCGTGTGCCTTGGACCTCGAACAGGGACGCGAGGAGCTTCACTTATTAGCTGATGTGCCTTCCTTTGTGTCGTCTGAACCTCATTTCCTTATTGTGCTGTTGTCTTTGTTGTATTTGTTGCTGTTGATGCTGTTTGATGGTCTGTGTTTGTCTATCTCTCTTCCTCTGTCTATCTGTCTATTTGTCTGTCCGTTTCTCTGTCTGTCTTGTCTGTCTCTGTCTGTTTGTGTGTCTGTCTGTCTCTGTCTGTCTCTCTCTCTCTGGTCTGTCTCTCTAATGTTAACGGATCTTTTGTGTGTTTTAATGTGCTATCTCTCACGGAACTGATAAACATACCTCATTTTGTTTACGTGAGCATTGGGTGGCCAGCATATACATATTAATCTAGTTTGATGCTAAATGTTTACAGTGAGAGTACTGTGGAGTGGTCATGCTCTGGTGTTGTGTTTATTCGTTGTTTAGAATGGAATATTAGATCAGAGAGATGAATAAAGGATCAGCGCATCAAACCCTTTGCAGAGAGAGAGAGAGAGAGAGAGAGAGAGAGAGAGAGAGAGAGAGAGAGACACACACACACACACACACACACACACACACACACACACACACACACACACACACACACACACACACACACACACACACACACACACACACACACACACATACAGGACCTAGAGGCTTTGAACATCGCCCTAAAACCATTCCTTTCCTCTAAAAGTACCTGGGGCAGAGCACGTGTGTGGCTCCCAGACACAGAATGACGCGGAATAAGTGAACGTTTCCTAAAAGGACAAAGCGTTCCCATTATTCTGAGTGTCCGTATGACCCTCACTGCTCCTGCTCCTTTTATTTATCCATCCTTCCACCGTCCTTCCCTTCTCCTGTCCGCTACACCTCCTACTGCTACTATTACTATTACTACTACTACTACTACTACTACTACTACTACTACTACTACTACTACTATCACCACTATTACTATTACTACTACTGCTACTACTAATATTATAATTACTACCACTATTATTTTTTTATGTAAGAGGAAAAGACAAGAACAACGAAAAACTGAAAAAAAGCCCACTACTACTTCTACTACTACTACTACTACTACTACTACTACTACTACTACTACTACTACTACTACTACTACTACTACTACTACTACTACTACTACTACTAATACTACTACTACTTCTACTACTATCACCACTATTACCATTATTCTTAACCTATCCAAGTGTGCATACGTTACATTTTTCACTTAACCTTTCATAACCTCTCATTTTTCTCCTCCAGTCTCTTTCTATGCTAAGTCAAGGCTTTGGTTATAAAGTATTGCTCCAAATTTGCATGACGATAAACGCTAATTGATGCTCTGTCTTAACCAAAAATATAAGCTGGAGATAATTAGGTCGTGTGATAGTAATGGGGGCGTTGGTGCCGCGGAGAGAGGGAAAGAAGAGTGGAAGGGAACGAGAAGATGAAGGGAGTGGAAATCTGCTGGTGTGAAGAGGGAAGGGCACACACACTGTAATGAGAGGGAGGACTTTGAGGGAAAGGAAAAGCAAGGCAAGGGAGAGAGCGATAAAGAATTGTAGAAAGCGTGGGGTTAGGAAGACCATGAAATGAAATAATGTAAATAGAATAATGTACTGATAGTTTGTGTGTGTGTGTGTGTGTGTGTGTGTGTGTGTGTGTGTGTGTCTGTGTGTGTGACAAAAATAAGAAGGAAATGAGGGATTAAGAGATGATGAAAAAATACACATAGGGAGAACACAATAAAGAAGGATAGAAAGGAAGGAGAAGTAACCAGCTATAGAAAGATACGTAAACAGTGAATGTGAAAGAATGGAAGAGAAATAAGGATTCAAAGAGGGTAATACTGAGAAATGGAAATAAAAAGTGAACTAGAGGGAGAACACGATAAAGAACGACAGAAAGCATGGAAAAATTACTGAGATAGAAAGTTACATTGATAGTGTGTGTGGAAAAAATAGAAGGAAAGTAAAGGATTAGCGGAACAATCAGTGAAAGAAGGAAATAAAAATGGAAAGAGAAAAGAGGAAAGCAGGGAGTATAAACAAAGGAATAAAGAGAAAATAAAAGCGAATATTTCATGCGAGAGAGAGAGAGAGAGAGAGAGAGAGAGAGAGAGAGAGAGAGAGAGAGAGAGAGAGAGAGAATAAAAACATAAATAAAAATGCGGAGAAGAAACAGAAATGAACACAGCAATACGGTGAATGAGGAAAAGAAAGGAAATACCAAAATGGAGAAAAGAATGAAAAAGGAGAATAGAAAAGGAATAGAAAAAGATAGAACAAGATGAGAAAGTAAGGGAAAGAAAGGTTAAGATAAAAGAGAGAAATATGAAGGAGGGGAAGAGGAGGAAAAAAAAATTGGAAGAATGTAGAAGGAAGAAAGGAAGGAAGGAAGGAAGGAAATTAAAGCACAGGAGGAAGGAATTAAAATGAAGAGAAGGAAGAAACGAAGGAAGGGAAGGAGAAAGAAAAGAACGCCGAACTGGAAGGGACAAAATGAATTAAAAGATGAAAGATAAAGAAAAAAATAACGATAAAACTGTACAAAGAGAAATGGAAGAAAGAAACCTTTTATAAGATTATCGAAAAAAAAGAAAAGAAAAAGCAAGACAAGAGAAATAAGAAGAAATAACCAGTAAGAGATAAAGGAGCAAGAAATAAAGAACACAGGAAAAGATGAGGAGGGAAGAAGAAGTAGGATGAGGAGGAAGAGAGAGAAAAAAAAAATAGGCTACGATACACAAAGAGAGCGAAAGGAAGACGAAGAAGAGGATATAAAGAGAAGACGAAGAGGAAATAAAGAGAAGAGGGGAATGGCGCGTTATATAAAAAGAAAAGATGGAAAGAGGAAGAAGGAAGAAAGACAAAGAAAAGATGGGGAAGGAGAAGGGCAGGAAAGACAAAGAGGAAGAGTTAGGGAAGTGAGGTATGAGATAAGACGAGAAAATAAAAAAAAAAGGGAAAAGAGAAAAATAGGGTAAGATAAGAAGGAAGGAAGAGTCTGAAGGAAGAAGAGAAGAGGGAAGACAAGGAGAGAAGAGAAAAGGAAATGGAAAAATGAAGAGAGAGAGAGAGAGAGAGAGAGAGAGAGAGAGAGAGAGAGAGAGAGAGAGAGAGAGAGAGAGAGAGAAAGGGGAGGTAGGTTAGTCAGACAACGAGAAACAGGATGGAGAGAGAGAGAGAATGAAAGAAAGAGAAATGGCGGAGGACATACGTAGAGAGGGAGACATGGGACAGAGTGGGATGGGGGGTGTTAGGTGGGCGACAGGGGGGGTTGGAAGTTCATGGGAGGGGCGACAGGTGTGGCAAGGGTGTGTTAGGAGTGATGATGCAAATTTCAGGTGGTCTGGTCGCCTTAAAGGTAAACGGTACGTGGATCAAAGAGGGACTGATTTCTGATGGTGATTTGTAGAGAGAGAGAGAGAGAGAGAGAGAGAGAGAGAGAGAGAGAGAGAGAGAGAGAGAGCGCACTTTGATAAATTGAAGCAAGAAGAGAAACTAGAATTTAGTCAGAGAGGAGAGAGAGAGAGAGAGAGAGAGAGAGAGAGAGAGAGAGAGAGAGAGAGAGAGAGAGAGAGAGAGAGAGAGAGAAGCACTTTGACAAATTAAGATAAAAAGAAACTAAAACCTAGTGTGTGTGTGTGTGTGTGTGAGAGAGAGAGAGAGAGAGAGAGAGAGAGAGAGAGAGAGAGAGAGAGAGAGAGAGAGAGAGAGAGAGAGAAACGCACAAACACCTTTAGAAACCGATAGACAGACGCAGACAACCACCTAGACACACTCACACACACACACACACACACACACACACACACACACACACACACACACAGACAAAAAAAGAACCCAGACATCCATTTTTTATCTCCCTACTGCAGCACAAAAATATAAAAAAAAGTCACTTCAAAGCTTATTTATTACTTATCAATAAAACATTAATTTTTCGACCAAAGGGGAATTATTCGTAGTACATAACAATTTACATCCACCAATTATTATATCCCTGCTGTCTATCTAGAAACGTGTATGTGTCTATCTGCCTCTCTATCTGTCTGTCTGTCTATCTGTCTATCTATCTATCTGTCTGTCTATCTGTCAATCTCTCTGTCTCTCTGTCTATCTGTCTATCTATCTGTCTATCTGTCTATCTGTCTATCTATCAGTCTGTCTGTCTATCTGTCTGTCTATCTGTCTCTCTATCTGTCTATCTGTCTTTCTATCTGTCTGTCTGTCTATCTGTCTACTCGCATATGTGCACGTTTCCATCTATCCATCTATTTGCATTTAGATTTCTGGCTGGGAAGTCGAACATTCAGTGTAATGCATTGGTCATACACACACACACACACACACACACACACACACACACACACACACACACACACACACACACACACACACACACACACACACACACACACACACACACACACACACACACACACGAACAAGAGAGACAGAAGAGAGAGAGAGAGAGAGAGAGAGAGAGAGAGAGAGAGAGAGAGAGAGAGAGAGAGAGAGAGAGAGAGAGAGAGAGAGAGAGAGAGAGAGAGAGAGAGAGGAGGGGGCGGAGAAAAAAGCCAGAAAAAATAGCTAAACTGGAATAAAATGGACATACGAATTTCTGACCGAAAGATCAACAGACACCCGGGCATCCTGAAAATTAGCGCCGGATTACGTTGCTGAGAGAGAGAGAGAGAGAGAGAGAGAGAGAGAGAGAGAGAGAGAGAGAGAGAGAGAGAGAGAGAGAAGAAAAAAAAGAGGACAAGAGAAAAACTTAAATATTTCCATGGACTTTGGTGAATTTATTTGGTTTGTGTGGGAAGATGGAGGAAAAAAAGGAAGAGGAAGAGGAGGAGGAGGAGGAGGAGGAGGAGGAGGAGGAGGAGGAGGAGGAGGAGGAGGAGGAGGAGGAGGAAAGAGAAGGAGGAGGAGGCTGATGAAGACAAGAAGAGCAAGGACAAGGAAGAAAATAAAACAGAAAGATAAAATATTATAGATAAATGGAGAGAGAGAGAGAGAGAGAGAGAGAGAGAGAGAGAGAGAGAGAGAGAGAGAGAGAGAGAAAGAGAGAAAAAAAAAACTACACGAGACAACACAACACTAGACCCTTAACAAAAACGACCAGATTTGCACTGCCTATAATTCGTCGTTTTACTGAGATAACGTAAGCTGTCATTCATTTGGTGTAGTGGCTTTCCTTTTACGTGAATTGTCAGCGGCGAGAAGGCCATGAACATTTAATTTACTCAATGGTGGCGGCGCATTAGCCTGGCTATACGCGCTGGGCATTACTTGACGCAGCAACCGGGTACCCAGCCACACACTGCCGCGGCTCCGACAAAATAAAGCCCAGAATAAAGCCCCACAGTAGGATCGATGCAGCTGATCCTCCTAATCCACAACGACCGGGCCTCTTCCATTACACGTCTCCCTCGTCCTGCTGCAGCGCCGCCTTCAACTAATCCCGACACAGCTTCAGGCCACAACTGCGCTCCCTAATCACTCCTGCCAAGACTGCAGGGAGTTAATGGAGAAAAAATATAGAATTAGTACACGAATAAATAGTTGGCTACAGAAAATTAATTGTTACTTGACCTTGAGAGAAAATGTGTGTTGTAAATGTTCTCATAAGGTGGCTATAAAATGTAGTAAATAAACCTATATAAATTAAGTGACTATGAAAAATACTTACATTTCTTGGCCTAGGAAAGAATTAAATGTGTGAAACTTTCCTGTTACATTGTTAAATCATATACACATAAAACGAGCCTTTGAAAAAGATACTGTTACTAGATGGAGATTAAAATGAAAAAAAAATGTTATACCCAAAGATGCTTGACATGATACTGCAATGAGTTTATCTCGAGAAAAACCTATTAAGGTCGTTTTAGCATACACGAACAGATAGATTATGTTTCCCATCCACATTGTCACATTATAAAAACTTTCAAAACTGTGGAAAGTTAAGTAAACACACACACACACACACACACACACACACACACACACACACACACACACACACACACACACACACACACACACACACACACACACACACACACACACACACACACTTAAAAAACAAAACAAGATAGTAGTAGGCGTAGGTACACGTGGCTGTGAGAACGACAAGAAAAAAACTGAGGTATATAGAACAGAGGACGATAATAACCTCATCTGAGCGGATAAGAAAACACACTGACATATCTCATTCCCTCCGTAAGTAACTAATAAGACGAAAAAAAAAAATAAATAACAGAGCAACACCAAGAGAGAAAAGTAAAGTAGGACATGTAGCAATAAAAACAAATAAACCACCCTTAATATATCACTTAGAGAAAGAAAAAAAAAAAAACTAACCTCTACATTTCCCCGTCTCTATAAAGGCCTAAATATATATATAGACCTCATAGTAGACGTAATGATGAATAAATGACGGCACTTGGCCATTTTTCTTTACTCTTCCCATTTTATTGCCCAACGTGTACCTTTGATGCTCACCTGAGATTCTGGAGTATGAAAGAGGGAGAGAAATTTTTCCCTACACTTAATGTGCTCACTTTGATCCTTTGCTCCTGGTGTTTACTTGACGTGGCGACGGTAAGGTGGGGGGAGGGGGTCCTGTATTAAGGTGCATCCACGTGTGTAGGGGAGTACTACGGCCTTTGGGGCAGGTGTGGGGAGCAGGAAAGGAGGTAGGGACGTAGAGGGAAGATGTAGGGTAGAAAGAAGGGCTTGAAGAGGAGGCAGAAGTGTAGGGGAGAAGAGAAGGGAGATATGAGGGTGAAAGTGGATGGAAGAACATAAGAGCATAAGTGTAGGAAGGCTGTGACTATGTGGGTGTAAATGTGAGATATGAGGGAAAGAGAAGGGTGAGGTATGAAGGTGCATATGAGTGGATATGTGGCTGTGAATGGAATATGTGGATGCATTGGATACAGAAATGGATAAACAGAACGATATAAGGATAAGTAAATACATAAGGTTGGATAGGAATATGAATATAGAAATTAAGTAAGGAGGTAGAGAAGAAGAGGGAAAACATGAGGGCGGAAGAGCAGAGAGAGAGAGAGAGAGAGAGAGAGAGAGAGAGAGAGAGAGAGAGAGAGAGAGAGAGAGAGAGAGAGAGAGAACCTGACTTGATATTACTAGTCTAAGGGATAAGAGGCGTGGCAGACACCCCCCCCCCCCCCCCCCCCCACACACACACACACACACACACACACACACACACACACACACACACACACACACACACACACACACACATCCACCCACACACCTTCATATTTTTAATCTTCCGCTACCTACCTGGAGTCCAACACATGTCAGGTGTGTCATCTTATCTGTCACACCTTTCTTTCACGCCGCCGAGCCGACTAAAAGGTAAATGTGCTGGAACAAAAAGTCTGCTTACTGGCCACGCTAAGGCTTCTATTCAGCAACACTTAGCTCTCGTACCATTACTATTTTCAAGGGCCACAGAATGTAGAAATCACATCAATGTATCAGCTGAGACGCAGAAAATACACTTGAAAACTCCCGTAACTTCAACCAGAGTGTTTTGAAAGCAGTGTGCCAGTAGATGCGGCGCAGGAGTGTCTCAGAATGAAGCCCTTTGTTGGGTGGAGGGCGGCGAGGGTTACTGGCGAGAGATTCCTTAAGGGACAGTGGGCGATGGTCTGGGAACACTTTAATCTACGAAAAGGAGTGACATATATTTTTTTTGTTTCGTTGTTCTTCCTAGAGAGAGAGAGAGAGAGAGAGAGAGAGAGAGAGAGAGAGAGAGAGAGAGAGAGAAACAGTTTAAAAGCCCCATTTCTCCATTCACTCTGCGTGTCATGGCTGTGGTAATGACGCTCGACCACCGCCTCGTCTCTCAGCTCCAGGCGATTCTGGCGGCTATTAGCTGGACGAGAAAGAGGCTCCAGCTAATGTAACTGCATAGACTACAATTACCATTCGAATCGATACCAAAGCGTTATTGACACAATCTTCCGTAGTCGTGTTTCTTCCTTTTATGAACCTATTGACTCTGAACTGTTATTTGCTAGTTAGTGCACGTTAAGTATGCTGGGAAATAAGTATTGTTTTTTGCTGTGTGTTGTGTATTAATGCGTGTGAAGCTGTACAAACATACGTGCTTTATACTCTCATTTATTTATGTATTTATTTAATTTGTGTATGTTGCATAAAAGGAGATTAATTAGTGTAAAAATGATGAGTTAAACCTTTGGAACTGGTGTTGATGTTACGTAATGCATGTGTGTACAACTCTTAAACATTTGGTGTCGTCATCTTCAATTAGTTTATCTGTTTTAAAATTCAAACTCTCGCAAGGAAATAAAGAAAATGGAGACGTCAATGAACCCTCCACTTAATACAAATGAAAGACCAAGTATATCACCACAGCTCAAGCCACCTCACCTGTATGCACGTAATCAATCAATACACCTGAATCGCTATCAATTAGAGACTGCGCAGCTTTGATTACTACAGTCTATCAAGTGTAAGGGAGGTGAGAGGGTTTCATTACACCTTGACTCACCTTACCCGTGATAATTCAATATACCTGAATCACCATCAGCCTGAGAATATGCAGGTTTGATTACGACAGTCTATCAAGGTGAGGGTGGTGAGAGAGAAGCTCCTGTTCTCTATCAGACGCGTACAGCTCGGGGCCTCGCTAGTGTGTTGCAGTTCATTAATTAAAGTGTGATGCCTTCCAAGCTTGTTCGTGATCTCTCCTCTCCTTCTCTCCCTCTCTCTCTGTCTCTCCCTCTCTCTGTCTGTCTCTCCGTCTCCGCTCTCTCTCTCTCTCTCTCTCTCTCTCTCTCTCTCTCTCTCTCTCTCTCTCTCTCTCTCTCTCTCTCTCTCTCCTCCTTCCCTTTCTGAACTTGTGGCACGGTTGCTAATCCCTCTTCCATTCTTCTCTCGTGCACTTTCCTTTATAATCGTTGTTTTACGGATAATTTCCCTTTACCTATTCTTGTCTTCTCATTAAAGCTTTAAATGAGCAGGATAAGAATTATTACACCCATGAGAGGAGTCTTTGTGGCTTCAGGTAATTCCATCAATCAGCCAATTAATTTTGTCCACTTCTTTCTCAAGTATGTAGCTTCAATCTTGCAAATCCTTCTTCCTCTGTTTATCTTCCCCCTCCTTCATATGCTTTTTTTGTAGTTCGATTCTGTTTTATATCCTAATTCACATCTGCCGTTGTTATAACTGCTTTCCATTTTCCTTTATTTACTCGCCTTCGTCTACAGTCTCGTGTTTTGTGTTCCGTATTTCCTTTTCGTGTTTGTGTTTGTCCTCGTTTACATGTCCTCCTCTTCGGCCTCTTCCTTAAAATCCTATTCAACTTAATTTTTTGACCACATATCACCTTGTGCCTTCTTTTCCTCCTCCTTTCTTCCCTATTCTTGTCCTTCACTGCCTTGTCTTCCAGCTCCCATCATGCAAGCAGTAACCTCCTATTCAACTTAATTTTTTGACCACACATTCCCTAGTGCCTTCTTTTTCTCCTCCTTTCTTCCCTATTCTTGTCCTTCACCCCCTCGTCCTCCAGCTCCTATCATGCAAACAGTAACCTATCAGAACCTAAGCTATCAAAGGCCAGGATTAACCCAGCACTGTCACGACTGCCGCAGCAACGCAGTGGAAGCGTGGTGGGACTAGTACCAAGTTAGGGTCCTGCAATCACCCACGCCTCCCTCCTCTTGTGTGTGGCTTGTATTGCACGTCGCAGCGTTTCTGAATATGATCAGGTGCAATTCGGTAATCTGATTATGTAACCAGTGGTGAGAACAAGTAAGAGGGTGTGAAAGGGTACGAGAAAGTGATGACTGACGAGGAGGAGAAGTGCGTACGAGTGAGTGGGAGTGTTTAATTGAGTGTTAGGAGTATGTGCGCAGCTGCAGTGGAATTAATAAGGCGAAGGTTGAGTTTTATTTTTTTTTATTTCCGAGTGAGGAAATATACGAGGCGTTTTGCAAAAGAATGTAAAAAAGATGCGAGGTGGCTTGAATTTATGAGGGTGTAGACTGTTAGGGTGTGGAGCCATTGTATGTGTGAGAGCTTTGAGGAAAGGGTGTACTAGTGTGTAGAGGGAAAAGTGTGATTGTGTGTGTAAGCGTTGAGGTAAGAGTGTGAGGGCTTAAGAGGGGACGTCAGAGAGTATTAAGTGGTAATGGAGGCATATGAACGGAGGAGAGTTTATGCAGATGGAGGAACGAGCAAAGGGGCGCGTGCTGAACGATGTAGAGGCAGAAGGGAGGCTGTGAAAATATAATGAAGGTATGAGGGTAAGGCTAAATTTAAGGCGTTAGGGGATGGCATGAGAGAGAGAGAGAGAGAGAGAGAGAGAGAGAGAGAGAGAGAGAGAGAGAGAGAGAGAGAGAGAGATAAGCGTACCGTGGTTATGACAGGCTGGAGGCGTGATATAGAGCAGTAGGGGACTGTGTTGGAGAGAAAGCATTTAGGACAGAGTAACTTTAGGTAAGCAAGAGAGAGAGAGAGAGAGAGAGAGAGAGAGAGAGAGAGATAGAACAGAAAAAATAATAATCGTAGAGAGAAAGCCTTGGATATTATTTCTTTACGTGTACTGGAAAGAGGAAGGAGAGAGAGAGAGAGAGAGAGAGAGAGAGAGAGAGAGAGAGAGAGAGAGAGAGAGAGAGAGAGAGAGAGAGAGAGAGAGAGAGAGAGAAAGAGCTGATGTAGACCAGTTAGCAAACACACACACACACACACACACACACACACACACACACACACACGGACTGAGAAGGGACTGTGTTTGCTGAGTGTAAGTATAGATGGCGCTGTTGAAGGTACAATAGCATTACACTGCAAGCTAGCACGGGCACTCTTTCCCTCTGAATTACCTGATGTCTGAGGCTCTGTATTGCTGCTGGCTGGCTGCTCTGTCCCCTCCTCCTCCCTCCACCTCCTCCTCCTCCTCCTCCTCCTCCTCCTCCTCCTCCTCCTCCTCCTCTTCTTGCAGCACCAGCAGGTAAAGTTAAAGCCTGAATCCACATGCGGGTCAGGTCGAGAAAACTGTTGTTGAATAGCACCGGCCATTTCGACACCTCTTGGGACCTCTTGACCTTCCACTACCCTCTCTCTCTCTCTCTCTCTCTCTCTCTCTCTCTCTCTCTCTCTCTCTCTCTCTCTCTCTCTCTCTCTCTCTCTCTCTCTCTCTCTCTCTCTCTCTCTCTCTCTCTCTCTCTCTCTCTCTCTCTCTCTCTCTCTCAGTACTAGCAGTGCTCTCACAAATAGTCAAATGGTCAAATAGTCAAATAAGAATCTCAGGGTATGTTGCTCTTTGGACTTCCTTTGTATTCCTTTGTATGATTCAACTCTCATGTGTCTTTAGTTGATAGTAGTAAATCTCTCTCTCTCTCTCTCTCTCTCTCTCTCTCTCTCTCTCTCTCTCTCTCTCTCTCTCTCTCTCTCTCTCTCTCTCTCTCTCTCTCTCTCTCTCTCTCTCTCTCTCTCTATCTATCTCTCTCTCTCTCTCTCTCCAAGACTCACCCCAACTTTCTCCCCATCCCCAGACACCGCACTGCCTTCTCCTCTCCCTCCTCCTGTCTGCGCACCTCATTCCCGCCTCCCTAAGCCTTTGCTGGCGATGTAATTCCTGGCGGAAGAGTAGCGCCCACTGTTGCAGGCTGGGCTGAGGTGCTGTGGTGGCTGCGGCGGCGGTACAAGCAACAAAGAGTCACTTTCACTCCCACAGCCACTCCTTCCCTCAGACAGTGCCCACGCAGAGGCCATAATATTTTCAAAATCACCTTCCCCGCCCCTGACCGCCGCCCTCCTACATTCTCTCCAGCCAGACGCTCAAATCCCACGTCCAGCGGCCCCTCTACCGCCACCCTGTCACCTCGCCGCCTCTCCTCCCTGTCACCCGCCTGTCCCTCCCTCCTCTCTCCATCCTCGGTAAAAAATGGGTGCTGCGTCAGGCGTAACAGGCCATGTAAGCCTGTATATATATATATATATATATATATATATATATATATATATATATATATATATATATATATATATATATATATATATATATATATATATATATATATATATATATATACACACACACACACACACACACACACACACACACACACACACACACACACACACACACACACACACACACACACACACACACACACACACACACACACACACACACACACACACACACACACACACACACACACACACACACAAAGTGCATGTGAGGTATTATGTTATTCTCTTTTAGTTGAAGCTGAAATGTTATGCGCAAACTGTTAACACAGCTATAAAAATAGAGAAAAATAGAACGTAATCCAATAGTAGGTATGAAAGGAGTGTCATGACGTGCTGTGTGAGGCGGGTTGAAAAAGTGAACATCCGGTTCACTCCTGTGAATCATTTCACGAATGGGATGAGTGCTGATGGATGCAGCGATGCGTCGCCGGCACCAGTGCAAATATACATACACGGCGCTATGAATAGGCTTATACAAAGAAATATACAATGCAGTATTGTAAACGTGCGCGCGCGTAGATGCACACACACACACACACACACACACACACACACACACACACACACACACACACACACACATGTGCATACATATAACTTATGATGAGGTTCTCTTGCACAGTTTTCTTATCGTTTATGGAAGCAAATAATTGAACGACGAGGTGCCAACACGAGGATGAAGCGATGGTGGAAAGAAACAATGCTGCCGTGACACTACTGTAAGCAACTTTCACCAGGAGCCTCTGTAACAAACAGAAAGAACACAGGCGCGGATCGAGGGCAGGAGAGCATTCCAATAAACACAGACGTAAAACTACAAATTGCTCATGAGGAATATAACAAATTCTTTTAAACCAGAGATCATGTACGCATTTTTATCTCCCCGAGCTTCCACGTGTCAGAAACCGGGACGGGGAGGGGGAGAGGAGGAAGTGAAAGGGAGAGGGATGTGTGTGCAAGAGAGAGAAAGGTGGAGGGAGGGAACAGAGGTGAGGGAGAGGTGAGAATTTTCTTGCACTATCACCCCACACACACACACACACACACACACACACACACACACACACACACACACACACACACACACACACACACACACACACACACACACACAGAGACGTATAGCCATAATTGAAACGTTTGACCCCACATGCCTTTTTTTTTTTTACCTGTTATTTTTTAAGCTTCAGTCTGATAGAACAGCGGTGGGCGGCGAGAACACTCCATTGCGGCGAGCACTGTGTTTAGGGAAGCCGCGGTCTGGGTCGCCGCCACACTTTTAACTTGCATTCCTCGCGTTGTTCAATATTTCTTTTCCCCCTTCCCCAATTTTCCTCTTTTTCCTTTTTTTTCTATATATTTTTTTTGTATCCTTTTCTTTCCCCTTTTCTTTCTTCCTCTCTATTTTTCTCTCTCTCTCTCCCTCCTCTTCTCCTCTTTCTCCTCTTCCTCTTCCTCGTTTTCTCTCCGTGCAAGGCTTGATTTTCTGTTGTGGAAAGGTGAAATAGAGAAAACGGGAAAGGGAAAGGAAGAACACAGGCCTAGAGTGATAGAAATATTTCCACATGCAATCAAAATGTACCCAACTTTGGTCGTTATTTAAATTTGCTGCTATTCCTGCTGATATTATTTTTTTGTCTTATTGTGTCTTATTTTTATTATTTCTGTTGTTGTTGTAGTTGGTGATGTTGTTATTGATATTACTATTATTATTGTTGTTGTTTTTCTTCTTGTCTCTTTTTTTTGTAGTATAACTGTTACTGTTTGTTTTCTATACTTCTTTTATAGTTCTTCTTGTTCTTGTTCTTGTTCTCATTGTTCTTCTTTTTCTTCTTTTTCTTCTTTTTTTTTCTTTTCTTTTTCTTTCTTCTTTTTCTTCTTTTACTTCTTTTCTTCTTTTTTTTTTTTTCTCATTCTTCTTCTCCTCCGTATCATTATTAGTAGCAACACACAATACCTTTCTCGTTACTCATCTATAACTTTTCTTTCACCGCACTTACTTATCATCTAATCTTACTCGTATCAACCTTTTTTTTCACCTGTCTAATTTCCCTTCACTGTAAGTCAAAAAGGTGGAGTTATTCTGTGAGGGCGGCGCCGCAGGATGCATACAGAGAGAGAGGCAGGCAGTCAGGAACCTTTATTAACGCCCTAAACGTTCCCACAATTCTTACAACAACACAATCAGCCACCCGCAGCCGCCCTCATAAAAGCCGTCACACCAAGACATTTTCTTACCAGTCTCGGTATCAACTAAAAGGATGAATTTAGTAGAGTAAACTACAGCTCAATATCGTGGCTACATAAGACTTCGGCTTTTTACTTTCTCACCAGGTAGCGCTCAGGTTTCAGCAATTATGTATGCAGTTCTCTTTTTTCTACGTAGATGAAGTATATATAGGGCTTTCCTTACCATCTCTGTGTGAACTAAAGCATAATGTACATATTTCACCTTAATATCAGGAATCTTCAAGGCTTTAAGGTAAGGTGTATCATATTTTTGTTTCTCACCAGGTATATAACGCTCAGGTGTCTTCAATTATGCAAAAGCGTTAACAGTTACCACCTTCCTTTTACCATCTACGTATCAATTAGGATTAAACACATGGTCCACTAACTCTTCCTTAATACCAGACCGCCATAAGGTGTCAGATAAGAAAGGCAACACTCCCCTACCAGGCAACGCTCCAATACCTTCACTTATGCAAAGCTGTCACATTTTAACATTTTTCCCCACTTATGCGACAGGAAACTGAAGGTGACTAATTTTACTTTAATATGACTGTGTTCCTTAGGGGTTTTCATATAGGCAAACAATTCTTTCTCAATGGGTATCGTCACATTTTATCTAATCATGCACCTTTTTTCTCGCCAATGCGCCAGAAAACAGAATAATTTCACTTTACTATCAGAGTGTTCGTTAAGGCTTTCATATAGGCAAGCAATACATTCCTAACTGGCATCGTCACAGCTTCTCTAATCATGCAGGTAGTTCCCATGTAGATGATATATGTGACATTACTCACCACACGTGTATTAAAACCAGTAGTTTATTTTACACATAGCACTAACACCACCTCATTATTTAGCTTCCATAAAGGCGGTTCAGGTGCGGCAGGTAAACATTTCCCCTGCGTTCAATTATGCAGATACTTTTCACTCATTCATTCTTTACATTTTTCTTTTTTGCCAGGGATAATTTACAAAGGGGCAATTTACCACGGTCTGATTTTCCGTCTTAATAGAGTGCAAAGGTAAGGTACCAAAAAGTGGCACATATTTCACGCGCCTTGCTTGCCTGCGCCGCTCCAGGAAGTCTGCTGCCTAAATGATCCTGTTTATATATGCAAATTACCTACTAAGAAATGCTTAAAGAATAGCCTGCCTTACTCAGTGCCTGCATATGACTTTTTTTTTCCTGCGTCTATTTCATCGTGTGGAGAGAGAGAGAGAGAGAGAGAGAGAGAGAGAGAGAGAGAGAGAGAGAGAGAGAGAGTGAGAGTGATGTGTGTGTGTGAGTGTGTGTGTGTATGTGTGTATTCATAGATTTAGGGACAAAATGTGAAGAAAAAAAGTAGAAATAGAAGAGAACAAAAGAAAAGTAGGAGATAGAAGAAGACAAGGGAGTAAACTAGAAGAAAATGAAAGCGATTTGTGGAAAATGAAGTGAATAAAGAGGAGCAGAGAGGAAGAACAAGAGAAATAAAAGAGAAGAGAGGAAAGAAAACGAGACAAGAATGAGAACAGGCTCGGAGGAAAAAGAAGATGAAGGTGGCATAAGAAAACACGAGAAAGAGGATGTAAATGCGAAAATACGAGAAGAGAGAGAGAGAGAGAGAGAGAGAGAGAGAGAGAGAGAGAGAGAGAGAGAATAAGAAGGAATATGTAACTAGAAGTGGAGGAGGAGGAGAAGAAAATGTGTAGCTAGTTGTGGAGCAGGAGGAGTAGGAGAAAGGAAAGAAGGAGTAGGAGAAAGGACAGGAGGAGGAGGAGGAGGAGGAGGAGGAGGAGGAGGAGGAGGAGGAGGAGGAGGAGGAGGAAACAAAGTAAGAAAGGACAACTACAGTATATGCACATCAGTAAATGAGACACAAATAAGCAAACTTTACACAGGCCAAGTGAACGATTATAAACTTTTCCCTCGTCGCTAATTGAAGCTCGTTTCAGGAGAGAGAGAGAGAGAGAGAGAGAGAGAGAGAGAGAGAGAGAGAGAGAGAGAGAGAGAGAGAGAAGTGTCTATTTGGTGTGATTCTTCGTAATTGGCTTCCTGAAAACAGGCATTACGACTTGAGAACTCACTCAATGTGGTCTTGTCTCATGCATGCCTGACTGTAATCTCCTTTCATTTGTCCTGAAAAAGTAAACTAGTAAATTGTGTTAAGTATCCATGGAAAAAAATTATAACAGAATCAAAATGTTTAAATATATGACCTTAAATTGCAAAGTATCCATGAGAAAAAAAAATTACAGAATGAAAATGTTTAAAAATATGATCTTAAATTGTAAAATATCTCATGAGAAAAAAGATAATAGAATGAAAATGCTTAAATATATGACCTTAAATTGACTGACTGTGGATTCATATTGTTCCTCACTGCAATGATCTTTTACTTACCTCACAAATAAACCAGAAAATGTTGTGGATAATCTAAACAATGCATGAAGATAAGCATACACTTAAAACACTAGAAATATGACCTCAAGATTCCTTCCCTCAGTGTGGAATTGTGGACTTGTCTCATTCTCTCATTCCTGACTGCAATCTTCTTTCATTCAACTTGGAAATAAACTACAAAATATTATAAGTATTGTAAATCCGTGCCAAGACAATATAAACCACTGAAACATGTGACCTGAAGACTGACTCTCGGCATTCCTTCCCTCCTGACTATGTACAATCATCCTTCATATTCCTTTGAGATGAAAGAAATATATGTTACAGAGACTATGTATATAACAGGAGTGATGAGACAGAAAAGTAAATATAAGGGCATTAAACTATCTGAATATAAGATGGTCTCATACTAGAGCTTCCCGTCAACCAAGTGTAAGTCATGTCACGATAGAGAAAATTCTGTATAAAAAAAAAAAATACAGAGAAGAGAAATGAATTTATCCCTAAAACTGTAAAATACTTGCATATAATATTCATCCATTTTACATAACACGAAGCAAGAAATATTAAAGCTAAATCTATAATGAAAACAGAAAGATAAAACAAATGAGAAAAATACGGATAGAAGAAGAAAGAAATGCGAGGGAAGTACAAAAGAGAAAGCGCAAGAAAGCAGGAGAACCGATATAAAGGGAAAGAAAAGAGGAGGAGGAAGAGGAGAATGTAGTTGTAAATAAAACTGAACAACAAGAAGAACCACAGGAGACCAAAATGTGGAGGAGGAACAGGAAGAGGAAGAGGAAGAGGAAGAAGAAGAGGTGGTAGTGGAAGGTAGTTCAAGAGAGAGACAGAGAGAGAGACAGAGAGAGAGACAGAGCACACGTGTACCATAAACTCACGCAAACACAAAGAAAACGCAAGTAAGATACGTACATCATACATAACGTACAACAAATAAACTCTTCTTTACCATCCATCGCGAGAGTCCCTTATAATACAGTAACCTCGTTTTATCTGCCCATTCTTTACCTTCTTTTCGAGAGTATACGAGGTGTTTGCTTGCGCCTTGACGAATCCTGCCACTCGAGGCTCAAAACAATGGAGACTTGAAGACAAAACACTGAAGTAAATCTGAAGCCACACTGATGGAATGGAGAGGGTGCTTATAGAAAGAAGTAAGAGAAAGAGTGGGAGGAGGAGGAGAAAGAGGCAGGAATTGAACCACAAGAAACTCGATAAAAAAAATGAAGGGAAAGTGGACGAAGAACTAGTGAAGAAGAAAAAGAAAGGAAGAAAGGGAAAAAAAAAGTGAGAAACAAGACGAACGACATCGGAAAGAAATCCAAAGTGAAACGTAAAAAAAAAGTGTTTGAAATGAAATGGAAAAAGAAGAAAACGAAAAGAAAGAATGACAAGAAAGAAGAAATGGAAGAGAAAGGAGGGTAAGGAAAAAGTGGAGGAGGAGGAGGAGGAGGAGGAGGAGGAGGAGGAGGAGGAGGAGGAGGAGGAGGAGGAGGCTGTCACACAACGCTTACATGAATTCGAAATAAGAGTGACTGATTGTAGGCGCGTCATCCCTCACCTTCCTCCTTCTCCTCCTCTTCCTTTTTCTCCTCCTCCTCCTCCTCCTATTTCTCCTCCTCTTCCTCCTCCTCCTCCCCCCATATTTCTCCTCCTCTTCTTCCTCCTCCTCCTCCTCCTCCTATTTCTCCTCCTTCTCCTATTTCTCCTCCTCCTCCTCCTCCATGTACTCCACCACCACCTTTTCCTCCTCCTCCTCCTTGTCGTCATCGTCGTCCTCGTCCTCCACCACCACCTACACTTTCCTCAACCAATAACCACCACCACCACCACCTCCTCCTCCTGTACCGCCACACATCGAAAACTTCAGGCCTTCCGAGGCAATATAGGCGGTAGGAGCAAGAAGTAATAAGTCAGAGGAGAGCGAGCAATAAAAACCCTCATAACAGCTTTTGCACCTGTCCAGACAAAATTGGTCCTCTTCACTTTTACGCCTAAACAGGAGTAACTTACGTGTTTTTTTTTCAGGAGGGGTTGTGTTCTCGCAGTGCAGTAAAGTACGTGTCTGTTGATCGCCCCGCTAGTGGAGGGAAATTGTAAAGGTGAAATGTTAAAGGAAGATCAAGATGTGGGATTCTAATGTTGATGTAAATGGAACTGAAAATAGAGTGGATGTAAACGGGAATATGCACACACACACACACGCACACATACAACACAACACAACACAACACACACACACACACACACACACACACACACACACACACACACACACACACACACACACACACACACACACACACACACACACATACACACACACAACATTCAAGAGAGAGAGAGAGAGAGAGAGAGAGAGAGAGAGAGAGAGAGAGAGAGACCTACAGACTGGGAAGGGTAAATACAAGCGATCCAACAGACAAACAGACACACAGACAAAATGACACACACAGATATAACTTTAGAGTACAAATTCATAACTTTGCAGTGGGAAGACAGACAGACAGACAGACAGATAGAGAGACAGACAGACAGACAGACAGACAGACAGACAGACAGACAAACTAACAAATATACACATAGAGACGGATAGAAAGAAAAATGTGTGTGTGTGTGTGTGTGTGTGTGTGTGTGTGTGTGTGTGTGTGTGTGTGTGTGTGTGTGAGAGTGCGCGCGCCATGATATCAAAACTTTACTCTTTCTAAGCCTCCTCATTTATTATATCTTTCCTTGCCTCATTTCATTACACATGTTTCATTTTTCTTCGTTCTTCACTTTTCCATTAATTCGTTTCCTTCAAAGTTGACACAAATTCCCATCAATCTCTGTCTCTTCCTCTTCTCCTCTTGTTTTTTTTTTTTTGCTTCTTCTTCTTCTTCCTTTTCCTCTTCGTCCTCTACAACCTCCACCATCATCTCCTCCTCCTCCTCCTCCTCCTCCTCCTCCTCCTCCTCCTCCTCCTCCTCCTCCTCCTCCTCCTCCTCCTCCTCCTCCTCCTCCTCCTCCTCCTCCTCTTTTGTATCTTCTGTGCTCTCCTCCATGTTCTCTTTCGTTATTCTCTTCTTTTTTCTTTTTCTCCTTTTCTTTTCCTTTTCGTTCATTCTTATTATGCATTTTTTTCTTTATCTTATTTTTGACAGATTTACATTCTGCGTTTCGTACTCTCTCTCTCTCTCTCTCTCTCTCTCTCTCTCTCTCTCTCTCTCTCTCTCTCTCTCTCTCTCTCTCTCTCTCTCTCTCTCTCTCTCTCTCTCTCTCTCTCTCTCTCTCTCTCTCTCTCTCTCTCTCTCTCTCGTTTTTATATTTCTTTAAGTCTGAGACAAAAGAAAATTAAAAAGGTTTACGAAGATACGGAGGAGGAGGAGGAGGAGGAGGAGGAGGAGGAGGAGGAGGAGGAGGAGGAGGAGGAGGAGGAGGAGGAGGAGGAGGAGGAGGAGGAGAAGAAGAAGAAGAAGAAGAAGAAGAAGAAGAAGAAGAAGAAGAAGAAGAAGAAGAAGAAGAAGAAGAAGAAGAAGGAGGTAGAAGAAAAAGAGTAGGAAGACAAAGAAAAAAGGAAAATGGAAAAAAGAAACTAGAGAAAAGAAAGAAAAATGTAGAAAAAAATGAAGATGAAAAGGAGGAGGAAGAAGAGAAGAAGGAGAAGATAAAGAAGAATAGGAGGAAAGAGAAGAAATAAAAGGCTAAACAAAAAGGAAGAAACAAAATGAGGAAGAGGAAAGGAGTAGAAAGAAAATGGAGGAGAATGACGTGGACGAGAAATAAAAGGAGGAGGAGGAGGAGGAGGAGGAGGAGGAGGAAGAGGAGGAGGAAGACAAATGAGTCCCTGAGTTGTAGACACTTACAAGCACCACAGGGCCGAGAAGGACTTAAATACTGGTGTTTGTTTATTCTGTTTCCTTCCTTCCTTCCTTCCTTCCTTC
>NC_059302.1:1565924-1573424 GCF_017591435.1 Portunus trituberculatus
TTTGTCCTTATGTTCCGCACGCTACATTATTTCCAGTAATCTGTACCACCATCAGAGTGGAGCACAGAGCAGTGACTTCTGCGCAGTTTTTGCACTTGATGGTGTCAATAAATTTTTCATGAATTTAATGGTGATAGCAGCAATTATCCTAACGTTCTTCATGGCAGAACGAACGGGAAGCGTCGGCACAACATACCAAATGTTGCGTTGTGTTCTATGTATTGACTGTTTTTTTCCCATTTTCTGCTTAGCTTGTTAGTTTTTTTTTTTTTTTAATAACTGAAAGGCGAAGACAATAGTTATTACTTTTACTTTTTATTCCGGCTATTATAATATTTCCTCTTGTCCTTGATACGCTTCTTTCTTTTGATACTCTAAGGCTTTCATCACTCCCTCTACGTGTCATTTTACTCTGCCTTGCATCATACTTTGCTTACTTTCCATTGTCTCGAGTCACGTTTGTACTCGGTGGACTGAAGTAATTTCCTCACGTGATTCTTATCAAATCTAAATAGTTTGTAGAAGTCTCTCTCTCTCTCTCTCTCTCTCTCTCTCTCTCTCTCTCTCTCTCTCTCTCTCTCTCTCTCTCTCTCTCTCTCTCTCTCTCTCTCTCTGTTATCTCACTTTATATTGTCAGAGAGAGAGAGAGAGAGAGAGAGAGAGAGAGAGAGAGAGAGAGAGAGAGAGAGAGAGAGAGAGACGAACTGCCAGGCACACTATGCGAGCGAAAAGGGGGAACGAACGAGGATATAAAAAGAGCACCAATGGAGTTAAGGGAAGAGGGTTTAAAGTAAAAATAAGAGAGGGTAGAGAAGGAAGAGGTGAGTGGCAGAATTAATAGTACTGTACACTAGCTGTGCCTGGGTGACCTAGCGACTGTCAGTGCACGGGACGGCCGAGGGAATGAATGGTAGAAGAGAGAGAGAGAGAGAGAGAGAGAGAGAGAGAGAGAGAGAGAGAGAGAGAGAGAGAGAGAGAGAGAGAGAGAGAGGAATTAAAAGTATGGAGGATGAAAAGAATAATTAATGTGACAATTGTAAAATAGTCTATAGCATGTAAATTTAAGAGGGAAAAATCACCATGTATGAATTAAGAATAAAGAAAATGTAGTTGGAAAATGTAAAGTGTAAAGTTAATATCTTAATGATATAAAACAAAAGTGTTAAGAGAAAATTGAAATAAATAAACCAGAGAGAGAGAGAGAGAGAGAGAGAGAGAGAGAGAGAGAGAGAGAGAGAGAGCGACACTTAATTCATTAGAAGAGAGGAAGAGGAAACAGAATGATGAAAGAGAGAGAGAATAAGGGCGGAGAGCGACAAATACTATTAAACAGATGAGAGAAGGTAAACAAACAGGGAGAGTGAGAGTGAGAGTGAGAGGGAGAGGCCGGTGAGCATGGTAAATAAGGAGGCTTGTAAGCAGTGTAACAACTATTTCTCTCTCTCTCTCTCTCTCTCTCTCTCTCTCTCTCTCTCTCTCTCTCTCTCTCTCTCTCTCTCTCTCTCCTTCTTTACGTACATTCTTTCCTCATTTTCTTCATTTTCTTTGTTCTTTTTCTTCTCTTCTTCCTCTTTTAATATCTTCTTTGCCTCTTTATCTCCTCATTTGCTTTATTTTCTTTACTTTTCCTTCTTCCTACTTACTTTAATTCATACCTTCATCTCTCTTCCCTTCCTTTTCTCCTTCTTTCCGGCTTTTCATCTGTGCATCATCTTTTCAATCTTTCCATCACATCTTCTCTCATTACCTATCATTTTCTCCTCTATTTCTTCTCCTATTCCCTTATTTGTTTTCTCTATCTCCTTCCCTTCCTCTCTACTTTCCTTTGTCTCTCCTTTTTACTCTCCTCTTCATCTGCATCTCGCATTTTTCTGTCTCTTCTCTCCTAAATGCGCATCTGTTCAAGTAGCACAAAGAGTCACTCGCTACGGTCGCCTCGTAAAAGTTTATCTGCCACATAGAAGCGAGTCTCCCACAACAAGACTCGCTCCTCAAATCGGATGTTGCTCGGAATGAAGGCCGACAAACAGGCCATAAAAGACGAGCTTCCTCTTTCTCTTCTCTCTCTCTCTCTCTCTCTCTCTCTCTCTCTCTCTCTCTCTCTCTCTCTCTCTCTCTCTCTCTCTCTCTCTCTCTCTCTGTCTCTATCTCTGTCTGTGTCTCTGTGTCTGTTTCTGTTTCTGTCTTTCCCTTTCTGTCTGTGTCTGTTACTGTCTTTGTGTGTGTCTTTTCTCTCTCTCTCTCTCTCTCTCTCTCTCTCTCTCTCTCTCTCTCTCTCTCTCTCTCTCTCTCTCTCTCTCTCTCTCTCTCTCTCTCTCTCTCTCTCTCTCTCTCTCTCTCTCTCTCTCTCTCTCTCTCTCTCTCTCTCTCTCTCTCTCTCTCTCTCTCTCTCTCTCTCTCTCTCTCTCTCTCTCTCTCTCTCTCTCTCTCTCTCTCTCTCTCTCTCTCTCTCTCTCTCTCTCTCTCTCTCTCTCTCTCTCTCTCTCTCTCTCTCTCTCTCTCTCTCTCTCTCTCTCTCTAAGTCTCTTCGTCTGGTCTAGTGCGTACTTTATGAGGCTGACAGACAGAGTTGTGGGATCAGCCCTCCTCGCACCCTCGCCTACACAGAAAGCATCTAAATCTCTGTTTTCTCCACCCCTACCCCCTCATACGAGATCTATCACTTGGCTGCTCCAGGCAAGACACGATACATCTTATTGTCTCATTGCATTCAAATTTAAAACTCAGTACAGGGTAAGGTTGAGTAAGACGCTAATAAAACCTTGAATAAAAGTATGTACTATTATTTTATTCACTGTGTTGTTATTGTATGCCAAAAAAAGATGGACTGTGATTGGAGTTGTCCGCCACGTGACTGTAAGGATATCACTCATGCACACCACCGCCAGTCAGTGTCCTTTGAGCAGCGCAATGAACCTCCAGCTGCGATGCGGGAGTCTTGGCAGCTCGTCTCCCGTCTCAATCGAATTCATGTTCCTCGTTTTCTTCCTTGTTCCCATGTTCCTTCTTGCTAAGTCGTCTTAAAATCAATCATTCATTCCCTGCTTCTGCTACTGCTACTCCTCCTTCTCCTCCTTCTTCTCCTCTCTTCCTTTACCTTCTCCTTTTCCTTTTCTCCTTCTCCTCTTTGACTATCTCCTTTTCCTTTTCCTTCTCCTTCTCCTTCTCTTCTTTTACCTTTTCGTCTTCCTTCAACTCCTTCTCCTCTTCCTTTCTCTTTTCGTATTTTCCTTCTTCTTCTTCTTCTTCTTCTTCTTCTTCTTCTTCTTCTTCTTCTTCTTCTTCTTCTTCTTCTTCTTCTTCTTCTTCTTCTTCTTCTTCTTCTTCTTCTTCTTCTTCTTCTTCTTCTTCTTCTTCTTCTTCTTCTTCCTCCCTCTTTTTTATTTATCCTCCTCCTCCTCCTCCTCCTCCTCCTCCTCCTCCTCTTCCTCTTCCTCCTCCTCCTCCTCCTCCTCCTCCTCCTCCTCCTCCTCCTCCTCCTCCTCCTCCTCCTCCTCCTCCTTAATCTTAAAAGTCACTCCGTATAATGTATTGACACAAGTAGTGGTATTTATCGTCACCAGAACATCACCTGTTCGAGCCACGTGCAGGTAGAGACTATGCAATATTGAGGGCCATCCTAGGGGAGTGTGACGTCCCTTCTCCTTCACCTGTCGTACCTGTCTACCTGATACGCACGGATTGCCAGATGCATTAGTCGTTACCGTCGCTTCATTTCTCGTCCGTAGGTGGAAAAAGTTGGATTCTGGATTTGTATTTTATTTATCTGTTTGTAGTCATTTATTTATCTTTTTTTTGGGTGTTTCTGGTGTAAAAGAAGAGTTGACGTGTGTGTGTGTGTGTGTGTGTGTGTGTGTGTGTGTGTGTGTGTGTGTGTGTGTGTGTGTGTGTGTGTGTGTGTGTGTGTGTGTGTGTTTTATCTAAGAATGAAAAGTTGCAATAAAAATAATGCAAGCTGTCTTATTTTTACCTAAAGCAACAAAAGAATGACTAACATAATGGAAGAGTTGTGTTCAGATTTGGCATATATATATATATATATATATATATATATATATATATATATATATATATATATATATATATATATATAAATATATTTTTTTTTTACCCTTCCTTTATAAGAATAACTTTGGTGAAGGACGATAAAATATAGAATAAAATTATAAGTATTGTCTGCAAATTATTTCTCTGTTTTTGTTGTTTTGTTGTCTGAAAGTTTGATTTTTAAACTAGAGAGAGAGAGAGAGAGAGAGAGAGAGAGAGAGAGAGAGAGATTGCTGTAATCTTGAAAGTGAATATCAGAACTTCATTGTAAGGTGATATGAATATACGAACCTGTAATATAAACCCAATGACCTCTTTCTCTCTCTCTCTCTCTCTCTCTCTCTCTCTCTCTCTCTCTCTCTCTCTCTCTCTCTCTCTCTCTCTCTCCTCTCTTCATCCTCCGTGTCATTCCACTCCTTTCATTTCTCTCATCTCTAATTCCTTCATTATTATGTATTCACTTAAGTTCCCTCTTCTTACTCCTTCCATCCCTGATTCTCCACGTTTCCTCTCTAATGAAAGCTCTCGTGACTGGAACACTGAAGGGTGGCTAAGGGATAAAGGGAAACGAAAAGGGACACCAACACGCCCCTGATGGTGAGCAGATGGGCGGGACAGATGAACAATGGACACTCGTTGGAAAAGGAGAGGAAAGGAATCAAAGCGGACATGATCGGTGGAATAGGAAATGAGTGAAGACAATAGACGTGCCAATAATCCTCTGTCAAGTGTGTGTTCAATAGTTTCGCTCCCGTTTCGTAATGTTTAGCGTGTTTAGTGTGCTGGTTGCCTCTCGCTTGATCGCTGAATTGTGTTTGTTGATAGGAAATGGTGTGTTTAGGCTTTATTTGTATTTGAAGCTTTGTGTGGTGTCTCTATAGGCCTAAAAGATTATTTTTTCTTGACTTTATTTGTATTTTTGCTTTAAGTAAGTTACTGTATAAGATTTTCGACTGTTTTTCTCTTTGTTTCTATTTTTTTTTTATTTGTTTTTTTTCAGTGTTTACCTGGTCTTGCAAATTATTAAGCCCTTCTGTTATGCTACTCTGTTTATGCATATATGTATGTGTGTATGTATGTACGTATGTTGCCACTTGCAGGAATACAGTAAATATTATGACTCCAACTTTTCATTAGTCGTCAAATGATACAAAATAGCGTACATATATTGTTTTAATGCAAATCAGAGACCATATATATGTGTTCTGAATTTTTTCCCGGCCCATACCATAATATGAGACCTTCATTTGTTTTTATTATTTTTTTGCATTTGCCTTTAATTTTCATTTACATGTTTGTTTTCCTGGTGTGGGTTTGGTATTAGCGTTTTATGAATACAATCTATATCTTTAATTCTGATTTAAATATTCATCATGTTTTCTATGTCAATCCAGCAACATCAAATGTGTGAGTGCGTTCCTCACTGTCGTGTTAAATCAGCGCCGAGTTATTTTTTTCTGTGTGAGAATGTAATGCCGGCCATTCCTTTGATGTTTTTGCTGTTAGTACCACAACTGCTATTTGACCACAACAGCAGGGACACCAATTACTGCCGTTGCTGTTGCTTTTTTGCGCTTTTTGCGTGTTGCCTCCTGTGGTGAATCAGAGTTCAGCTCGTGGTGCCTATAGCATGGAGGCCCTACCTGCTGCCGCCACTCCTGCTGCTGCCGCTACTACTGCTGCTGCTGGTGCTGTTACTACTACTGTTACTTGCTTCCACCACCACCACTACCACCACGATCTCTGCAGCTGCTAATGTCTTGCTCCTTATAATGCAACTCCCTGCGGCCCGCACTGCTGCACCAGGTAAGATTAACAAGGTGCACGCCCGAGTGCCTGGCCTCAAGGTGTGTAATGTTAAGTAGCGCACACCTGCCTCCTCCCTCCTTGCTGGTTCCTGCCGCCGGGTGTCTATTGTTATTGTTGTTATTGTTTTTGGTGGTGGTTATGGTGGTGGTGATGGTACTACAGTTCTCTGTGTCATTATTATCATTATTGTTATTGTTATTATCATTATTATTATTGTTATTGTTGTTGTAGTTAGTATTGGTGGTGGATGTGGTGGCGATGGCTGGTGTTCTTACTACCATTAGAACAACTTCCATTACTTTACATACCATTACAGACATTATTTCTACTCCTCCTTCTTTTCCTCCTTTTCCTCCTCTTCCCCCTGTTCTTTCTCCAGCACCACTACCACCACAACTACTATTAACACACACCCCGCATGTCCGCTACCCACTCACGCGCCGGTCTGTCCACTCTGAGCTTAGTACCTTCAGTCATGTCACTTCACCACGTCGCTAGAATTGGACCTCGTTAACTTCGTAATTTCTGGGACCAGCCGCGTTGAAGCCATTTGAGGGACGGTGACCTTTCTCTCTTTATCACCAAGATTGCCTCAACTCTCACGGCTCACCCAGTACTCCTCCTCCTCCTACTCTTCCTATTCCTCCTCCTCCTTTTACTGTTTCTGTTCCTGCTCCTCCACACGCACCGCAAATCTTCTCAAGGGACGTCCTCACATGTTTTATTTATTTGATTATTTATTTATTTTGCAGTGGTGTCCTTTTCTTTCTCCTCGTTCTTAGTAATTTTGTTCCTGAGCTTGTACTCTTCTTTGTCTCCGTTGTACATTTTCTCCTTGTTTATAGTCTTGTTTTTGTCACCCTCCTTGTAGTACGAGTATCTCTTTATTTTCTCCCTTGTTCTCCTCCTTCTGGTTATACTCCTTGTCTTCCTTGGCGCCTTACTCCCCTCCCCCGCCACCCAAGTCCCGCAGTAGCAGGCGTTTACACTAAGTTGTTACCAGGAAAGTCATGATTTTCACCCTTATCTTCCCTCCCATAACCTGTGTCGGTTTCATCATTTATTGATCAAAGAAGTCTTTTTTGTCGTGATTCAGTCTTTGCCCTTGCTTTTATTGCTGCTGTTGTTACTGTTTTATTGCCGCTGCTACTGTTGTCGTTGTTTTTACTGCTGCTACTGTTGGTGATAAAGTTGTAATCAGGAGCTTTTTCATAGTTATTAAAGTTTTGTTGATATTTTTCCACTGCTGTCACTGGTGCTGTTAATGTTTTATTGTTGCTGCCTCGTATTATTTCAGTGTTAAGTGTTCTTGTCCGTTGTTGTTGTTGATTTAAGAAGACATTTCACTTGCTGCTCATGTAACGCCTTCCCATCAACTTCATTAATGATTGGTCGACAGTTTTCTGTATCAAATTATATTCTTTGCAGGTACACCATTAAAAATATTGAGATTTTAAAATAACTTGATTAATGTTATTTTGCTTCCAGGGAACAACTAAAGCGGCATCGGTACTCAGGATTACATCATGTAAGTAACTCTATATCTTTTGCACTTTGTTTCAACTTCATCTCAGTTGCATGATAGTAATTATTTTACTTATTTTTTTTTCATTTACATTATACGGTACAGGGTATTTTTCTAAG